>NW_028134470.1:0-74000 GCF_964662115.1 Mustela nivalis | reverse complement strand
CATACCATAGATGGATGTACCAAGAGAAGGAGATGGAACCAGACCGGACCCTCGGCCATAATCGGACCCATTGCTTTGGTTTACAGGCATGTCTCCTCAAAATCCTGGATTCCAATACCAGCATAGCAGGTTTCCTGAGGCATCCATCAGAAAAAATCTCGTCTCCACGAAAAATTGTGCATGGGACCTATGTCAAAATCTTAGGAGAATACTTCAGAGTCCCGGTGCCACCGCCCCATTCCAAGGTCCTCATGGACACAAACACACATTAGGCCCCATGCTAAGGAAAGTCCATTTCAACTCAGCCACCCTGGTTGCTCCCAATAGCCATCCGATCTCAACTGTCTTGTTGCTAGGAGACAATTGGAATGCGAGGCGGGCTTTCCTGGCATCCATCCTCAAACGTTGCTCTGGAGTCATTCCATATGGGATGTGATAGAGCTGCCCAACAGGTCTCAATTCTCCCGCAGAAGGTATCCTTGAAGGGGGCATCCCACAACTCCCAACGTGGGAAAACCTCCATGGCCTTGAGATTCCTCTTCGTTCATGAAGGGGCAGTCATGCACAGAAACTACAACCTGAGCCAAAGTCTGATCCTCGTCGTGACTTCAGATGCATGAGATATTGGTTCATATGTGCAGGGCGTACCTGCCTTGCCCTCGGCCTGAAGCCCAAGTCTAGCTTTTGTTCTCAGACTTTTGTCCTCACACTACTGGCCCAGATGCCCTCACGTTTGGCAATTCCGGACCCACAATGCAGCACTCTGCCTGCCCTCTAGAAAAAATATCTTGCCTAATGAACTGCTTGGGCACCTCAAATAAGGATCAACCTAACGGCACTCGAATGTACCCAAATTATATAGTCTAACCTGGGCACTAATGCACTGTCTAACACAACCTGAGCCTGAACCTCCTGACCAACAACCAGGCAGCTGACCGCACACTGAGCACATCAGAACCACCATGGCCTTAGGTCATCATCTCTTCCCAACTGTGGTTTTCAGGATTCAGATCCTAGACCTTATATCCAACCACAGCCCAGGGTTGAAAATGATGCAGAAATCAGAACTCCTTCCCCATGGCAAGAGACCTTGTGATTGGCATGTTGTCCAAATTTCTGTGTAGATGAAACCAGTGTGGCCCATGAGGCCCCGCACAAGCTCGCGGGCCACATTGGTCACAAACACACATTGTGACCCTCAGCCTGAGCCCAGTCCTCAAGTAAGACCTCTCAGTGGCTGGATGAAGAGACAGCATATGGGGCCTGCCATGCCCCTAGGCCCCAAATTTTAACCATAGTTTGGGTTGTCCCTTCACTCTTCCCCAGGGCTCTGCTTTGGAATTCCTCTTTGGTTGGGACACCTGAGGTAACAAACCTGAAAGGAGACCTCCCATCCCACAGATTGACGAAAAACAATTGAGACCGGGCAAAATCCACAGAGAGGAAGGTTCGTCCATGGCCCATGAGATTCACCACATTTCACGGCCATCGTTGACACAAAATCCAGAGACCAAAGCCTGAGCAAGCGCCTCAGACTCGCTCTTTCTTCGTATATTGAAGAGTTCTTCTCATGGTTTGTAGATTGGGACTGCCACACCTACGTCCCCAAACTTAAGCTGAGTTTGTGTTTTCAGACTTCTGTCCTCAAAGTCCTGGGCCACACACCCTCCAGGCTGGGGCCCCTGGAGCCACACATAAGGACTGTTCCTACCCCATGCATGGTAATTCTGCCCATTCCATTGTCCAAAATTGTACAAATTAGGAGAACCCTCCAAAGTCCCCGAGGCCATCCCAATATGTAGGTCTCTTTGGACAAACAAGAACGGTCTGACACCAGCTGAGCATCTACCTCCACTCATAACATACATGGATGTCCCCAGAGAAGGAGATGGTACCAGACAGGAACCTAGGCCATAATCGGATCCATGGCTTTGGTTTACAGGCATGTCTCCTCAAAAGCATGGATTCCTATACCAGCAGAGGGGGTTTCCTGAGGCACCCATCAGAAAAAATCTCGTCTCCACAAGTTAACTTGTGCTTGGGACCTATGTCAAAATCTTAGGAGAATAATTCAGAGTCCCGGTGCCACCGCTCCATACCGAGGTCCTCATGGACACAAACACACATTAGGCCCCAAGCTCAGGAAAGTCCATTTCAACTCAGCCATCCCGGTTGCTCCCGCAGAGCCATCCGATCTCAAGTGTCTTGTTGCTAGGAGAAATTTGGAATGCGAGGCGGGCTTCCCTGGCATACATCCTCGAACGTTGCTCTGGAGTCATTCCATATGGGATGTGTTGGAGCTGCCCAACAGGTCTCAATTGTCCCGCAGAAGGAATCCTTGAAGGGGGCATCCCAGAACTCCCAACGTGGAAAAACCTCCATGGCCTTGAGATTCCTCTTCGTTCATGAAGGGGCAGTCATGCACAGAAACTACAACCTGAGCCAACGTCTGATCCTCGCCGTGACTTCAGATGCATGAGATATTGGTCAGATGTGCAGGGGGTACCTGCCTTGCCCTCGGCCTGAAGCCCAAGTCTAGCTTGTGGTCTCAGACTTCTGTCCTCACAGTACTGGCCCAGAAGCCCTCAAGTTTGGCAATTCCGGACCCACAATGCAGCACTCTGCCTGCCCTCGAGAAAAAATATCTTGCCTAATGAGCTGCCCAGGCACCTCAAATGAGGATCAAAATACAAGGCACTCGACTGTACCCAAATTACATAATCTAACCTGGGCACTAATGCACTATCTGACACAACCTGAGCCCGAACCTCCTGACCAACAACCAGGCAGCTGACCGCACACTGAGCACATCAGACCCACCATGGCCTTAGGTCATCATCTCTTCCTAAATGCGGCTTTCAGGTTTCCGAACCTAAACCTTATCTCCAACCCCTGCCCAGGGTTGAAAATGATGCAGAAATGAGAACTCCTTCCCCATGGCAAGAGACCTTGTGATTGGCATGTTGTCCTAAGTTCAGTGTAGTTTAAACCAGTGTGGCCCATGAGGCCCCGCCCATGCTCGCGGGCCACATTGGTCACAAACACACATTGTGACCCTCAGCCTGAGCCCTGTCCTCAAGTAAGGCCTCTCAGGGGCTGGATGAAGAGACAGCATATGGGGCCTGTCATGCCCCTAGGCCCCAAATTTTAACCATAGTTTTGGTTGTCCCCTCACTCTTTCCCAGGGCTCTGCTTTGGAATTCCTCTTTGGTTGGGACACCTGAGGTAACAAACCTGAAAGGAGACCTCCCATCCCACAGATTGACGAAAAACAATGGGGACCGGGCCAAATCCACAGAGAGCAAGATTCGTCCATGGCCCATGAGGCCTCCCCACATTCCACGGCCATCGTTGACACAAAATCCAGAGACCAAAGCCTGAGCAAGCGCCTCAGAATCGCTCTTTCTTCATGTCCTGAAGAATTCTTCTCATGGTTTGTAGATTGGGCCTGCCATACCTGCGTCCCCAAACCTAAGCTGAGTTTGTGTTATCAGACTTCTGTCCTCAAAGTCCTGGGCCACACACCCTCTAGGCTGGGTCCCTGGAGCCACACAGTAGGACAATGCCTCCCCAATGCATGGGAATTCTGCCAATTCCATTGTCCAAAATTGTACAAATTAGGTGAACCCTCCAAAGTCCCCGAGGCCATCCCAATATGTAGTTCTCAGTGGACCAACAAGGGCGGTCTGACACCAGCTGATCATCTACCTCCACTCATACCATGGATGGATGTCCTCAGAGAAGGAGATGGAACCAGACAGGACCCTAGACCGTAATTGGATCCATTGCTTTGGTTTACAGGCATGTCTCCTCAAAATCCTGGATTCCAATACCAGCATAGGGGGTTTCCTGAGGCACCCATCAGAAAAAATCTCGTCTCCACTAGGAGACTTATGCATGGGAACTATGTCAAAATATTATGAGAATACTTCAGAGTCCCGGTGCCACCGCCCCATTTCAAGGTCCTCATGGACAGACACATATTAGGCCCCATACTCAGGAAAGTCCATTTCAACTCAGCACACCGCGGTTGCTCCCGCAGAGCCATCCATCTCAACTGTCTTGTAGCTAGGAGACTATTGGAATGCGAGGCGGTCTTTCCTGGCATCCATCCTCGAACGGTGCTCTGGAGTCATTCCATATGGGATGTTTTGGAGCTGCCCAACAGGTCTCAATTGTCCCGCAGAAGGAATCCTTGAAGGGGGCATCCCACAACTCCCAACGTTGGAAAACCTCCATGGCCTTGAGATTCCTCTCCGTTCATGAAGGGGCAGTCATGCACGGAAACTACAACCTGAGCCAACGTCTGATCCTCGTCGTGACTTCAGATGCATGAGATATTGGTTCAGATGCTCAGGGGGTACCTGCCTTGCCCTCGACCTGAAGCCCAAGTCTAGCTTGTTTCTCAGACTTCTGTCCTCACACTACTGGCCCAGAAGCCCTCAAGTTTGGCAATTCCGGACCCACAATGCAGCACTGTGCCTGCCCTCTAGAAAAAATATCTTGCCTAATGAGCTGCCCAGGCACCTTAAATGAGGATCAACCTACACGGCACTCAACTCTACCCAATTATAGAGTCTAACCTGGGCACTAATGCACTGTCTGACACAACCTGAGCCCGAACCTCCTGACCAACAACCAGGCAGATGACCACAGAATGAGCACATCAGAACCACCATGGCCTTAGGTCATCATCTCTTCCCAACTGTGGTTTTCAGGATTCAGACCTAGACCTTATATCCAACCACAGCCCAGGGTTGAAAATGATGCAGAAATCAGAACTCCTTCCCCATGGCAAGAGACATTGTGATTGGCATGTTGTCCAAAGTTCTGTGTAGATGAAACCAGTGTGGCCCATGAGGCCCCGCCCATGCTCGCGGGCCACATTGGTCACAAACACACATTGTGACCCTCAGCCTGAGCCCAGTCCTCAAGTAAGGCCTCTCAGTGGCTGGATGAAGAGACAGCATATGGGGCCTGCCATGCCACTAGGCCCCAAATTTTAACCATAGTTTGGGTTGTCCCTTCACTCTTCCCCAGGGCTCTGCTTTGGAATTCCTCTTTGGTTGGGACACCTGAGGTAACAAACCTGAAAGGAGACCTCCCATCCCACAGATTGACGAAAAACAATTGGGACCGTGCCAAATCCACAGAGAGGAAGGTTCGTCCATGGCCCATGAGCTTCACCAAATTCCACGGCCATCGTTAACACAAAATCCAGAGACCAAAGCCTGAGCAAGTGCCTCAGACTCGCTCTTTCTTCGTATCCTGAAGAGTTCTTCTCATGGTTTGTAGATTGGGACTGCCACACCTACGTCCCCAAACCTCAGCTGAGTTTGTGTTTTCAGACTTCTGTCCTCAAAGTCCTGGGCCACACACCCTCCAGGCTGGGGCCCCTTGAGCCACACATTAGGACTGTTCCTACCCCATGCATGGTAATTCTGCCCATTCCATTGTCCAAAATTGTACAAATTAGGAGAACCCTCCAAAGTCCCCGAGGCCATCCCAATATGTAGGTCTCTTTGGACAAACAAGGGCGGTCTGACACCAGCTGAGCATCTACATACACTCATAACATACATGGATGTCCCCAGAGAAGGAGATGGTACCAGACAGGAACCTAGGCCATAATCGGATCCATGGCTTTGGTTTACAGGCATGTCTCCTCAAAAGCATGGATTCCAATGCCAGCAGAGGGGGTTTCCTGAGGCACCCATCAGAAAACATCTCGTCTCCACGAGGAAACTTGTGCTTGGGACCTATGTCAAAATCTTAGGAGAATAATTCAGAGTCCCGGTGCCACCGCTCCATACCAAGGTCCTCATGGACACAAACACACATTAGGCCTCATGCTCAGGAAAGTCCATTTCAACTCAGCCATCCCGGTTGCTCCTGCAGAGCCATCCGATCTCAACTGTCTTGTTGCTAGGAGACATTTGGAATGCGAGGCGGCCTTCCCTGGCATACATCCTCGAACGTTGCTCTGGAGTCATTCCATATGGGATGTGTTGGAGCTGCCCAACAGGTCTCAATTGTCCCGCAGAAGGAATCCTTGAAGGGGGCATCCCAGAACTCCCAACGTGGGAAAACCTCCATGGCCTTGAGATTCCTCTCCGTTCATGAAGGGGCAGTCATGCACAGAAACTACAACCTGAGCCAACGTCTGATCCTCGCCGTGACTTCAGATGCATGAGATATTGGTCAGATGTGCAGGGGTACCTGCCTTGCCCTCGGCCTGAAGCCCAAGTCTAGCTTGTGGTCTCAGACTTCTGTCCTCACACTACTGGCCCAGAAGCCCTCAAGTTTGGCAATTCCGGACCCACAATGCAGCACTCTGCCTGCCCTCGAGAAAAAATATCTTGCCTAATGAGCTGCCCAGGCACCTCAAATGAGGATCAACCTACACGGCACTCGACTGTACCCAAATTACATAGTCTAACCTGGGCACTAATGCACTGTCTGACACAACCTGAGCCCGAACCTCCTGACCAACAACCGGGCAGCTGACCGCACACTGAGCACATCAGAACGACCATGGCCTTAGGACATCATCTCATCCCAACTGCAGCTTTCAGGCTTCCGAACCTAAACCATTCTCCAACCCCTGCCCAGGGTTGAAAATGATGCAGAAATCAGAACTCCGTCCCCATTGCAAGAGACCTTGTGATTGGCATGTTGTCCTAAGTTCAGTGTAGTTTAAACCAGTGTGGCACATGAGGCCCCGCCCATGTTCGCGGGCCACATTGGTCACAAACTCACATTGTGACCCTCAGCCTGAGCCCTGTCCTCAAGTAAGGCCTCTCAGGGGCTGGATGAAGAGACAGCATATGGGGCCTGCCATGCCCCTAGGCCCCAAATTTTAACCATTGTTTTGGTTGTCCCCTCACTCTTCCCCAGGGCTCTGCTTTGGATTCCTCTTTGGTTGGGACACCTGAGGTAACAAACATGAAAGGAGACCTCCAATCCCACAGATTGACGAAAAACAATTGGGACCGGGCCAAATGCCAAGAGATGAAGATTCGTCCATGTCCCATTAGTCCTCCCCTCATTCCACGGCCATCGTTGACAAAAAATCCAGAGACCAAAGCCTGAGCAAGCGCCTCAGACTCGCTCTTTCTTCAATCCTGAAGACTTCTTCTCATGTTTTGTAGATTGGGCCTGCCATACCTACGTCCCCAAACCTAAGCTGAGTTTGTGTTTTCAGACTTCTGTCCTCAAAGTCCTGGGTCAAACCCTCCAGGCTGGGGCCCCTGGAGCCACACATTAGGACTATGCCTACCCCATACATGGGAATTCTGCCCATTACATTGTCCAAAATTGTACAAATTAGGATAACCCTCCAAATTCCCCGAGGCCATCGCAATATGTAGGTCTCTGTGGACAAACAAGGGCGGTCTGACACCAGCTGAGCATCTACCTCCACTCATACCATAGATGGATGTCCCCAGAGAATGAGATGGAACCAGACAGGACCCGAGGCCATAATCGGATCCATTGCTTTGGTTTACAGGCATGTCTCCTCAAAATCCTGGATTCCAATACCAGCATAGGGGGTTTCCTGAGGCACCCATCAGAAAAAGTCTCGTCTCCACGAGGAAACTTGTGCATGGGACCTATGTCAAAACCTTAAAAAATAATTCAGAGTTCCGGTGTCACCGACCCATTCCAAGGTCCTCATGGACACAAACACACATTAGGCCCCATGCTCAGGAAAGTCCATTTCAACTCAGCCACCCCGGTTGCTCCCAATAGCCATCCGATCTCAACTGTCTTGTTGCTAGGAGACAATTGGAATGCGAGGCGGGCTTCCTTGGCATCCATCCTCGATCGGTGCTCTGGAGTAATTCCATATGGGATGTGTTGGAGCTGCCCAACAGGTCTCATGTCCCGCAGAAGGTATCCTTGAAGGGGGCATCCCACAACTCCCAACGTGGGAAAACCTCCATGGCCTTGAGATACCTCTCCGTTCATGAAGGGGCAGTCATGCACAGAAACTACAACCTGAGCCAACGCCTGATCCTCGCCGTGACTTCAGATGCATGAGATATTGGTTCAGATGTGCAGGGGGTACCTGCCTTGCCCTCGGCCTGAAGCCCAAGTCTAGCTTGTGTTCTCAGACTTCTGTCCTCACACTACTGGCCCAGAAGCCCTCAAGTTTGGCAATTCCAGACCCACAATGCAGCACTGTGCCTGCCCTCTAGAAAAAATATCATGCCTAATGAGCTGCGCAGGCACCTCAAATGAGGATCAACTTACACGGCACTCGACTGTACCCAAATTATAGAGTCTAACCTGGGCACTAGCACTGTCTAACAAAACCTGAGCCCGAACCTCCCGACCAACAACCAGGCAGCTGACCGCACACTGAGCACATCAGACCCACCATGGCCTTAGGTCATCATCTCTTCCAAACTGCGGTTTTCAGGCTTCCGAACCTAGACCTTATCTCCTACCACTGCCCAGGGTTGAAGGTGATGCAGAAATCAGAACTCCTTCCCCATGGCAAGAAACCTTGTGGTTGGCATGTTGTCCAAAGTTCAGTGTAGTTGAAACCAATGTGGCCCATGAGGCCCCGCCCATGCTCGCGAGCCACATTGGTCACAAACACACATTGTGACACTCAGCCTGAGCCCAGTCTTCAAGTAAGGTCTCTCAGTGGATGGATGTAGAGACAGCATATGGGGCCTGCCATGCCCCTAGGCCCCAAATTTTAACCATAGTTTGGGTTGTCACTTCACTATTCCCAAAGGCTCTGCTTTGGAATTCCTCTTTGGTTGGGACACCTGAGGTAACAAACCTGAAAGGAGACCTCCCATCCCACAGATTGACGAAAAACAATGGGGACCGGGCCAAATCCACAGAGAGCAAGATTCGTCCATGGCCCATGAGGCCTCCCCACATTCCACGGCCATCGTTGACACAAAATCCAGAGACCAAAGCCTGAGCAAGCGCCTCAGAATCGCTCTTTCTTCATGTCCTGAAGAGTTCTTCTCATGGTTTGTAGATTGGGCCTGCCATACCTGCGTCCCCAAACCTAAGCTGAGTTTGTGTTATCAGACTTCTGTCCTCAAAGTCCTGGGCCACACACCCTCTAGGCTGGGTCCCTGGAGCCACACAGTAGGACAATGCCTCCCCAATGCATGGGAATTCTGCCCATTCCATTGTCCAAAATTGTACAAATTAGGAGAACCCTCCAAAGTCCCCGAGGACATCCAATATGTAGTTCTCAGTGGACAAACAAGGGCGGTCTGACACCAGCTGAGCATCTACCTCCTCTCATACCATAGATGGATGTCCTCAGAGAAGGAGATGGAACCAGACAGGCCCCTAGGCCGTAATCGGATCCATTGCTTTGTTTTACAGGCATGAATCCACAAAATCCTGGATTCCAATACCAGCATAGGGGGTTTCCTGAGGAACCCATCAGAAAATATCTCGTCTCCACGAGGAAACTTGTACATTGCACCTATGTCAAAATCTTAGGAGAATACTTCAGAGTCCCGGTGCCACCGCCCCATTCCAAGGTCCTCATGGACACAAACACACATTATGCCCCATGCTCAGGAAAGTCCATTTCAACTCAGCCAGCCGGTTGCTCACGCAGAGCCATCCGATCTCAACTGTATTGTTACTAGGAGACAATTGGAATGCGAGGCGGTCTTTCCTGGCATCCATCCTCGAAAGGTGCTCTGGAGTCATTCCATATGGGATGTTTTGGAGCTGCCCAACAGGTTTCAATTGTCCCTCAGAAGGTATCCTTGAAGGGGGCATCCCACAACTCCCAACGTGGGAAAACCTCCATGGCCTTGAGATTCCTCTCCGTTCATGAAGGGGCAGTCATGCACAGCAACTACAATCTGAGCCAACGTCTGATCCTCGTCGTGACTTCAGATGCATGAGATATTGGTTCAGATGTGCAGGAGGTACCTGCCTTGCCCTCGGCCTGAAGCCCAAGGCTAGCTTGTGGTCTCAGACTTCTGTCCTCACACTACTGGCCCAGAAGCCCTCAAGTTTGGCAATTCCGGACCCACAATGCAGCACTGTGCCTGCCCACTAGAAAAAATATCTTGCCTAATGAGCTGCCCAGGCACCTTAAATGAGGATCAACCTACACGGCACTCGACTATACCCAATTATAGAGTCTAACCTGGGCACAATTGCTCTGTCTGACACAACCTGAGCCCGAACTTCCTGACCAAAAACCAGGCAGCTGACCGCACACTGAGCACATCAGAACCACCATGGCCTTAGGTCATCATCTCTTCTCAACTGCGGTTTCAGGCTTCCGAAGCTAGACCTTATGTCCAACCACTGCCCAGGGTTGAAAATGATGCAGAAATCAGAACTCCTTCCCCATGGCAAGAGACCTTTTGATTGGCATGTTGTCCAAAGTTCAGTGTAGTTGAAACCAGTGTGGCCCATGAGGCCCCGCCCATGCTCGCGAGCCACATTGGTCACAAACACACATTGTGACCCTCAGCCTGAGCCCAGTCCTCAAGTAAGGCCTCTCAGTGGCTGGATGAAGAGACAGCATATGGGGCCTGCCATGCCCCTAGGCCCCAAATTTTAACCATAGTTTGGGTTGTCCCTTCACTCTTCCCCAGGGCTCTGCTTTGGAATTCCTCTTTGGTTGGGACACCTAGGTAACAAACCTGAAAGGAGACCTCCCATCCCACAGATTGACGAAAAACAATTGGGACCGGGCCAAATCCACAGAGAGGAAGATTCGTCCATGGCCCATGAGGCCTCCCCACATTCCACGGCTATCGTTGACACAAAATCCAGAGACCAAAGCCTGAGCAAGCGCCTCAGACTCGCTCTTTCTTCATATCCTGAACAGTTCTTCTCATGGTTTGTAGATTGGGCCTGCCATACCTACGTCCCCAAACCTAAGCTGAGTTTGTGTTTTCAGACTTCTGTCCTCAAAGTCCTGGGCCACACACTCTCGAGGCTGGGGCCCCTGGAGCCACACATTAGGACTGTGCCTACCCCATGGATGGTAATTCTGCGCATTCCATTGTCCAAAATTGTACAAATTAGGAGAAATCTCCAAAGTCCCCGAGGCCATCCCAATATGTAGGTCTCAGTGGACAAACAAGGGCGGTCTGACAGCAGCTGAGAATCAACCTCCACTCATTCCAAGATATGTCCCCAGAGAAGGATATGGTACCAGACAGGACCCTAGGCCATAATCGGATCCATTGCTTTGGTTTACAGACATGTCTCCTCAAAATCCTGGATTCCAATACCAGCATAGGGGGTTTCATGAGGCACCCATCAGAAGAAATCTCATCTCCACGAGGAAACTTGTGCATGGGACCTGTCAAAATATTAGGAGAATACGTCAGAGTCCCGGTGCCACCGCCCCATTCCAAGGTCCTGATGGACACAAACACACATTAGGCCCCATGCTCAGGAAAGTCCATTTCAACCCAGCCACCCCGTTTGCTCCTGCAGAGCCATCCGATCTCAACTGTCTTGTTGCTAGGAGACAATTGGAATGCGAGGCGGGCTTCCCTGGCATCCATCCTTGAACGGTGCTCTGGAGTCATTCCATATGGGATATTTTGGAGCTGCCAAACAGGTCTCAATTGTCCCGCAGAAGGAATCCTTGAAGGGGGCATCCAAGAACTCCCAACGTGGGAAAACCTCCATGGCCTTGAGATTCCTCTCCGTTCATGAAGGGGCAGTCATGCACAGAAACTACAACCTGAGCCAACGTCTCATCCTCGCCGTGACTTCAGATGCATGATCATATTGGTTCAGATGTGCAGGGGGTACCTGCCTTGCCCTCGGCCTGTAGCCATGGTCTAGCTTGTGTTCTCAGACTTCTGTCCTCACACTACTGGCCCAGAATCCCTCAAGTTTTCCAATTCCGGGCCCACAATGCAGCACTCTGCCTGCCCTCGAGAAAAAATATCTTGCCTAATGAGTAGCCCAGGCACCTCAAATGAGGATCAACCTACACGGCTCTCGACTGTACCCAAATTATAGAGTTTAACCTGGGCACAAATGCACTGTCTGACACAACCTGAGCCCGACCCTACTGACCAACAACCAGGCAGCTGACCGCACACTGAGCATATCAGACCCACCATGGCCTTATGTCATCACCTCTCCCAACTGCGGTTTTAAGGCTTCCAAACCTAGACCTTATCTCCAACCACTGCCCAGGGTTGAAAATGATGCAGAAATAAGAACACCTTCCCCATGGCAAGAGACCTTGTGATTGGCATGTTGTCCAAAGTTCAGTGTAGTTGAAACCAGTGTGGCCCTTGAGGCCCCGCCCATGCTCGCAAGCCACATTGGTCACAAACACACATTGTGACCCTCAGCCTGAGCCCAGTCCTCAAGTAAGGCCTCTCAGTGGCTGGATGAAGAGACAGCATATGGGGCCTGCCATGCCCCTAGGCCCCAAATTTTAACCATAGTTTGGGTTGTCCCTTCACTCTTCCCCAGGGCGCTTCTTTGGAATTCCTCTTTGGTTGGGACACCCGAGGTAACAAACCTGAAAGGAGACCTCCCATCCCACAGATTGACGAAAACAATTGGGACTGGGCCAAATCCACAGAAAGGAAGATTTGTCCATGGCCCATAGGCCTCCCCACATTCCACGGCCATCGTTGACACAAAATCCAGAGTCCAAAACCTGAGCAAGCGCCTCAGACTCGCTCTTTCTTCATATCCTGAAGAGTGCTTCTCATGGTTTGTAGATTGGCCCTGCCATACCTACGTTCCCAACCTAAGCTGAGTTTGTGTTTTCAGACTTCTGTCCTCAGATTCCTGGGCCACACACCCTACAGGCTGGGGCCCCTGGAGCCAACATTAGGACTGTGCCTACCCAATCCATGGGAATTCTGCCCATTCCATTATCCAAAATCGTACAAATTAGGAGAACTCTCCAAAGTCCCCGAGGCTATCCCAATAGTGTAGGTCTCCGAAGACAAACAAGGTCGGTCTGACACCAGCTGAGCATCTACCTCCACTCATATCATAAATGGATGTCCCCAGAGAAGAAGATGGAACCAGACAGGACCCTAGGCCATATTCGGATCCATTGCTTTGGTTTACAGACATGTCTCCTTAAAAGCCTGGATTCCAAGACCAGCATAGGGGGTTTCCTGAGGCACCCATCAGAACAAATCTCGTTTCCACAAGGATACTTGTGTATGGGACCTATGTCAAAAGCTTAGGAGAATACTTCAGGGTCCCGGTGTCACCGCCCCATTCCAAGGCCCTCATGGACAAATAAACACACATTAGGCCCCAACCTCGGGAAAGTCCATTTCAACACAGCCGCCCCGATTGCTCCCGCAGAGCCATCAAAACTCAACTGTCTTGTTGCTAGGAGAAAATTGGAATGCGAGGCGGGATTCTTTGGCATCGATCCTCGAACGGTGCTCTGGAGTCATTCCATATGGGATGTCCTGGAGCTGACCAACAGGTCTCAATTGTCCCGCAGAAGGAATCCTTGAAGGGGGCATCCCACAACTCCCAACGTGGGAAAACCTCCATGGCCTTGAGATTCCGCTCCGTTCATGAAGGGGCAGTCATGCACAGAAACTCCAACCCGAGCCAACGTCTGATCCTCGCCGTGACTTCAGATGCATGAAATATTGGTTCAGATCTGCAGGAGGTACCTGCCGTGCCCTCGGCCTGAAGCCCAAGTCTAGCTTGTGTTCTCAGACTTCTGTCCTCACACTCCTGGCCCAGAAGCCCTCAAGTTTGGCAATTCTGGAACCAAAGTGCAGCACTCTGCCTGCCCTCTAGAAAAAATATCTTGCCTATTGAGCTCCCCAGGCACCTCAAATGAGGATAAACCTATACGGCACTCGACTGTACCCAAATCATATAGTCTAACCTGGGACTAATGCACTGACTGACACAACCTGAGCCCGAACCTCCTGACAAACACCCAGGCAGCTGACCGCACACTGAGCATATCAGAACCGCCATGGCCTTAGGTCGTCATCTCTTCCCAACTTCGGTTTTTCAGGCTTCAGAACCTCGACCTTATCTCCAACCACTGCCCAGGGTTGAAAATGATGCAGATATCAGAACACATTCCCCATGGCCAGAGACCTTGTGTTTGGCAGGTTGTCCAAAGTCCAGTGTAGTTGAAACCAGTGTGGCCCATGAGGCCCCGCCCATGCTCGCGGGCCACATTGGTCACAAACACACATTGTGACCCTCAGCATGAGCCCAGTCCTCAAGTAAGGCCTCTCAGTGGCTGGATGAAGAGACAGCATATTGGGCCTGCCATGCACCTAGGCCCCAATTTTTAACCATAGTTTGGGTTGTCCCTTCACTCTTCCCCAGGGCTCTGCTTTGGAATTCCTATTTTGTTCGGACACCTGAGGTAATAAACCTGAAAGGAGACCTCCCATCCGACAATTGAAGAAAAACTATTGGGACCGGGCCAAATCCACAGAGAGGAAGATTCGTCCATATCCCATGAGGCCTCCCCACATTCTACAGCCATTGTTGATACAAAATCCAGAGACAAAAGCCTGAGCAAGTGCCTCAGACTCGCTCTTTCTTCATATCCTGAGGGGTACTTCTCATGGTTTGTAGATTGGGCCTCCCATACCTACGTCCCAAAACCTTAGCTGAGTTTGTGTTTTCAGACTTCTGTCCTCAAAGTCCTGGGCCGCACACCCTCCAGGCTGGGGCCCCTGGAGCCACACATTAGGACTGTGCCTACCCAATCCATGGGAATTCTGCCCATTCTATTGTCCAAAATCTCACCAATTAAGAAAACTCTCCAAAGTCCCCGAGGCCATCCCAATAGTGTAGGTCTCCAGGGACAAACAAGGGCGGTGTGACACCAGGTCAGCATCTCCCTCCACTCATTCCATAGATGGATATCACCAGAGAAGAAGATTGAACCAGACAGGACCCTAGGCCATAATCGGATCCATTGTTTTGGTTTACAGGCATGTCTCCTCAAAAGCCTGGTTTCCAATACCAGCATAGGGGGTTTCCTGAGGCACCCCTCAGAACAAATCTCATCTCCACAAGGAAACTTGTGCATGGGAGGTATGTCAAAAGCTTAGGAGAATACTTCAGGGTCCCGGTGCCTATGCCCCATTCCAAGGCCCTCATGGACACAAACACACAATGGGCCCGACCCTAAAAGTCCATTTCAACTCAGCCACGCCAGTTGCTCCCGCAGAGCTATCCGATCTCAACTGTCTTGTTGCTAGGAGACATTTGGAATGCGAGGCCCGCTTCCCAGGCATCCACCCCGAACGGTGCTCTGGAGTCCTTCCATATGGGATATCCTGGAGCTGCCCAACAGGTCTCAATTGTCCCGCAGAAGGAATCCTTGAAGGGGGCATCCCACAACTCCCAACGTGGGAAAACCTCCATGGCCTTGAGATTCCGCTCCGTTCATGAAGGGGCAGTCATGCACAGAAACTCCAACCCGAGCCAACGTCTGATCCTCGCCGTGACATCAGATGCATGAAATATTGGTTCAGATCTGCAGGAGGTACCTGCCGTGCCCTCGGCCTGAAGCCCAAGTCTAGCTTGTGTTCTCAGACTTCTGTCCTCACACTCCTGGCCCAGAAGCCCTCAAGTTTGGCAATTCTGGAACCAAAGTGCAGCACTCTGCCTGCCCTCTAGAAAAAATATCTTGCCTATTGAGCTCCCCAGGCACCTCAAATGAGGATAAACCTATACGGCACTCGACTGTACCCAAATCATATAGTCTAACCTGGGACTAATGCACTGACTGACACAACCTGAGCCCGAACCTCCTGCCCAACACCCAGGCAGCTGACCGCACACTGAGCATATCAGACCCGCCATGGCCTTAGGTTGTCATCTCTTCCCAACTTCGGTTTTTCAGGCTTCAGAACCTAGACCTTATCTCCAACCACTGCCCAGGGTTGAAAATGATGCAGATATCAGAACACATTCCCCATGGCCAGAGACCTTGTGTTTGGCAGGTTGTCCAAAGTCCAGTGTAGTTGAAACCAGTGTGGCCCATGAGGCCCCGCCCATGCTCGCGGGCCACATTGGTCACAAACACACATTGTGACCCTCAGCATGAGCCCAGTCCTCAAGTAAGGCCTCTCAGTGGCTGGATGAAGAGACAGCATATTGGGCCTGCCATGCACCTAGGCCCCAATTTTTAACCATAGTTTGGGTTGTCCCTTCACTCTTCCCCAGGGCTCTGCTTTGGAATTCCTATTTTGTTCGGACACCTGAGGTAATAAACCTGAAAGGAGACCTCCCATCCGACAATTGAAGAAAAACTATTGGGACCGGGCCAAATCCACAGAGAGGAAGATTCGTCCATATCCCATGAGGCCTCCCCACATTCTACAGCCATTGTTGATACAAAATCCAGAGACAAAAGCCTGAGCAAGTGCCTCAGACTCGCTCTTTCTTCATATCCTGAGGGGTACTTCTCATGGTTTGTAGATTGGGCCTCCCATACCTACGTCCCAAAACCTTAGCTGAGTTTGTGTTTTCAGACTTCTGTCCTCAAAGTCCTGGGCCGCACACCCTCCAGGCTGGGGCCCCTGGAGCCACACATTAGGACTGTGCCTACCCAATCCATGGGAATTCTGCCCATTCTATTGTCCAAAATCTCACCAATTAAGAAAACTCTCCAAAGTCCCCGAGGCCATCCCAATAGTGTAGGTCTCCAGGGACAAACAAGGGCGGTGTGACACCAGGTGAGCATCTCCCTCCACTCATTCCATAGATGGATATCACCAGAGAAGAAGATTGAACCAGACAGGACCCTAGGCCATAATCGGATCCATTGTTTTGGTTTACAGGCATGTCTCCTCAAAAGCCTGGATTCCAATACCAGCATAGGGGGTTTCCTGAGGCACCCCTCAGAACAAATCTCATCTCCACAAGGAAACTTGTGCATGGGAGGTATGTCAAAAGCTTAGGAGAATACTTCAGGGTCCCGGTGCCAACGCCCCATTCCAAGGCCCTCATGGACACAAACACACAATGGGCCCGATCCTAAAAGTCCATTTCAACTCAGCCACGCGGGTTGCTCCCGCAGAGCTATCCGATCTCAACTGTCTTGTTGCTAGGAGACATTTGGAATGCGAGGCCCGCTTCCCAGGCATCCACCCCGTTCGGTGCTCTGGAGTCCTTCCATATGGGATATCCTGGAGCTGCCCAACAGGTCTCAATTGTCCCGCAGAAGGAATCCTTGAAGGGGGCATCCCACAACTCCCGACGTGGGAAAACCTCCATGGCCTTGAGATTCCGCTCCGTTCTTGAAGGGGCAGTCATGCACAGAAACTCCAACCCGAGCCAACGTCTGATCCTCCCCGTGACTTCAGAAGCATGAGATATTCGTTCAGATCTGCAGGGGGTACCAGCCGTGCCCTCGGCCTGAAGCCCAAGTCTAGCTTCTGTTCTCAGACTTGTCCTCACACTCCTGGTCCAGAATCCCTCATGTTTGGCAATACCGGACCCACAATGCAGCACTCTGCCTGCCTCTAGAAAAAATATATTGCCTAATGAGTAGCCCAGGCACCTCAAATGAGGATAAACCTACACGGCTCTCGACTGTACCTGAATTATATAGTCTAACCTGGGTACTAATTCACTGTCTGACACAACATGAACCCGAACCTCCGGACCAACAACCAGGCAGCTGACCGCACACTGAGCACATCAGACCCGCCATGGCCTTAGGTCGTCATCTCTTCCCAACTGCGGTTTTCAGGCTTCAGAACGTAGACCTTATCTCCAAACACTGCCCAGGGTTGAAAATGATGCAGAAATCAGAGCTCCTTCCCCATGGCAAGAGACCTTGTGATTGGCATGTTATCCAAAGTTCAGTGTAGTTGAAACCAGTGTGGCCCATGAGGCCCCGCCCATGCTCGCGGGCCATATTGGTCACAAACACACATGCTGACCCTCAGCCTGTGCCCAGTCTTTAAGTAAGGCCACTCAGTGGCTAGATGAAGAGACAGCATATTGGGTCTGCCATGCCCCTAGGCCCCAATTTATAACCATCGTTTGGGTTGTCCCTTCACTCTTCCCCAGGGCTCTGCTTTGGAATTCCTCTTTGGTTGGGACACCTGAGGTAACAAACCTGAGAGGAGACCTCCCATCCCACAGATTGATGGAAAGAAATTGGGACCGGGCCAAATCCACAGAGAGGAAGATTCGTCCATGGCCCATGAGGCCTCCCCACGTTCCACACCCATCTTTGATACAAAATCCAGAGACAAAAGCCTGAGCAAGCGCCTCAGACTCGCTGTTTCTTCATATCCTGAAGAGTGCTTCTCATGGTTTGTAGATTGGCCCTGCCATACCTACGTTCCCAACCTAAGCTGAGTTTGTGTTTTCAGATTTCTGTCCTCAGATTCCTGGGCCACACACCCTCCAGGCTGGGGCCTCTGGAGCCAAACATTAGGACTGTGCCTACCCAATACATGGGAATTCTGCCCATTCCATTATCCAAAATCGTACAAATTAGGAGAACTCTCCAAAGTCCCCGAGGCCATCCCAATAGTGTAGGTCTCCGGGGACAAACAAGGGCGGTCTGACACCAGCCGAGCATCTACCTCCACTCATATCATAAATGGATGTCCCCAGAGAAGAAGATGGAACCAGACAGGACCCTAGGCCATATTCGGATCCATTGCTTTGGTTTACAGACATGTCTCCTCAAAAGCCTGGATTCCAAGACCAGCATAGGGGGTTTCTGAGGCACCCCTCAGAACAAATCTCGTTTCCACAAGGAAACTTGTGCATGGGACCTATGTCAAAAGCTTAGGAGAATACTTCAGGGTCCCGGTGTCACCGCCCCATTCCAAGGCCCTCATGGACACAAACACACATTAGGCCCCAACCTCGGGAAAGTCCATTTCAACACAGCCGCCCCGATTGCTCCCGCAGAGCCATCAAAACTCAACTGTCTTGTTGCTGGGAGAAAATTGGAATACGAGGCGGGATTCCCTGGCATCGATCCTCGAACGGTGCTCTGGAGTCATTCCCTATGGGATGTCCTGGAGCTGCCCAACAGGTCTCAATTGTCCCGCAGAAGGAATCCTTGAAGGGGGCATCCCACAACTCCCAACGTGGGAAAACCTCCATGGCCTTGAGATTCCGCTCCGTTCATGAAGGGGCAGTCATGCACAGAAACTCCAACCCGAGCCAACGTCTGATCCTCGCCGTGACTTCAGATGCATGAAATATTGGTTCAGATCTGCAGGAGGTACCTGCCGTGCCCTCGGCCTGAAGCCCAAGTCTAGCTTGTGTTCTCAGACTTCTGTCCTCACACTCCTGGCCCAGAAGCCCTCAAGTTTGGCAATTCTGGAACCAAAGTGCAGCACTCTGCCTGCCCTCTAGAAAAAAATATCTTGCCTATTGAGCTCCCCAGGCACCTCAAATGAGGATAAACCTATACGGCACTCGACTGTACCCAAATCATATAGTCTAACCTGGGACTAATGCACTGACTGACACAACCTGAGCCCGAACCTCCTGCCCAACACCCAGGCAGCTGACCGCACACTGAGCATATCAGACCCGCCATGGCCTTAGGTCGTCATCTCTTCCCAACTTCGGTTTTTCAGGCTTCAGAACCTAGACCTTATCTCCAACCACTGCCCAGGGTTGAAAATGATGCAGATATCAGAACACATTCCCCATGGCCAGAGACCTTGTGTTTGGCAGGTTGTCCAAAGTCCAGTGTAGTTGAAACCAGTGTGGCCCATGAGGCCCCGCCCATGCTCGCGGGCCACATTGGTCACAAACACACATTGTGACCCTCAGCATGAGCCCAGTCCTCAAGTAAGGCCTCTCAGTGGCTGGATGAAGAGACAGCATATTGGGCCTGCCATGCACCTAGGCCCCAATTTTTAACCATAGTTTGGGTTGTCCCTTCACTCTTCCCCAGGGCTCTGCTTTGGAATTCCTATTTTGTTCGGACACCTGAGGTAATAAACCTGAAAGGAGACCTCCCATCCGACAATTGAAGAAAAACTATTGGGACCGGGCCAAATCCACAGAGAGGAAGATTCGTCCATATCCCATGAGACCTCCCCACATTCTACAGCCATTGTTGTTTTGTCCAGAAACAAAAGCCTGAGCAAGTGCCTCAGACTCGCTCTTTCTTCATATCCTGAGGGGTACTTCTCATGGTTTGTAGATTGGGCCTCCCATACCTACGTCCCAAAACCTTAGCTGAGTTTGTGTTTTCAGACTTCTGTCCTCAAAGTCCTGGGCCGCACACCCTCCAGGCTGGGGCCCCTGGAGCCACACATTAGGACTGTGCCTACCCAATCCATGGGAATTCTGCCCATTCTATTGTCCAAAATCTCACCAATTAAGAAAACTCTCCAAAGTCCCCGAGGCCATCCCAATAGTGTAGGTCTCCAGGGACAAACAAGGGCGGTGTGACACCAGGTGAGCATCTCCCTCCACTCATTCCATAGATGGATATCACCAGAGAAGAAGATTGAACCAGACAGGACCCTAGGCCATAATCGGATCCATTGTTTTGGTTTACAGGCATGTCTCCTCAAAAGCCTTGATTCCAATACCAGCATAGGGGGTTTCCTGAGGCACCCCTCAGAACAAATCTCATCTCCACAAGGAAACTTGTGCATGGGAGGTATGTCAAAAGCTTAGGAGAATACTTCAGGGTCCCGGTGCCAACGCCCCATTCCAAGGCCCTCATGGACACAAACACACAATGGGCCCGATCCTAAAAGTCCATTTCAACTCAGCCACGCGGGTTGCTCCCGCAGAGCTATCCGATCTCAACTGTCTTGTTGCTAGGAGACATTTGGAATGCGAGGCCCGCTTCCCAGGCATCCACCCCGTTCGGTGCTCTGGAGTCCTTCCATATGGGATATCCTGGAGCTGCCCAACAGGTCTCAATTGTCCCGCAGAAGGAATCCTTGAAGGGGGCATCCCACAACTCCCAACGTGGGAAAACCTCCATGGCCTTGAGATTCCGCTCCGTTCTTGAAGGGGCAGTCATGCACAGAAACTCCAACCCGAGCCAACGTCTGATCCTCCCCGTGACTTCAGAAGCATGAGATATTCGTTCAGATCTGCAGGGGGTACCAGCCGTGCCCTCGGCCTGAAGCCCAAGTCTAGCTTCTGTTCTCAGACTTGTCCTCACACTCCTGGTCCAGAATCCCTCATGTTTGGCAATACCGGACCCACAATGCAGCACTCTGCCTGCCTCTAGAAAAAATATATTGCCTAATGAGTAGCCCAGGCACCTCAAATGAGGATAAACCTACACGGCTCTCGACTGTACCTGAATTATATAGTCTAACCTGGGTACTAATTCACTGTCTGACACAACATGAACCCGAACCTCCGGACCAACAACCAGGCAGCTGACCGCACACTGAGCACATCAGACCCGCCATGGCCTTAGGTCGTCATCTCTTCCCAACTGCGGTTTTCAGGCTTCAGAACGTAGACCTTATCTCCAAACACTGCCCAGGGTTGAAAATGATGCAGAAATCAGAGCTCCTTCCCCATGGCAAGAGACCTTGTGATTGGCATGTTATCCAAAGTTCAGTGTAGTTGAAACCAGTGTGGCCCATGAGGCCCCGCCCATGCTCGCGGGCCATATTGGTCACAAACACACATGCTGACCCTCAGCCTGTGCCCAGTCTTTAAGTAAGGCCACTCAGTGGCTAGATGAAGAGACAGCATATTGGGTCTGCCATGCCCCTAGGCCCCAATTTATAACCATCGTTTGGGTTGTCCCTTCACTCTTCCCCAGGGCTCTGCTTTGGAATTCCTCTTTGGTTGGGACACCTGAGGTAACAAACCTGAGAGGAGACCTCCCATCCCACAGATTGATGGAAAGAAATTGGGACCGGGCCAAATCCACAGAGAGGAAGATTCGTCCATGGCCCATGAGGCCTCCCCACGTTCCACGCCCATCTTTGATAAAAATCCAGAGACAAAAGCCTGAGCAAGCGCCTCAGACTCGCTGTTTCTTCATATCCTGAAGAGTGCTTCTCATGGTTTGTAGATTGGCCCTGCCATACCTACGTTCCCAACCTAAGCTGAGTTTGTGTTTTCAGATTTCTGTCCTCAGATTCCTGGGCCACACACCCTCCAGGCTGGGGCCTCTGGAGCCAAACATTAGGACTGTGCCTACCCAATACATGGGAATTCTGCCCATTCCATTATCCAAAATCGTACAAATTAGGAGAACTCTCCAAAGTCCCCGAGGCCATCCCAATAGTGTAGGTCTCCGGGGACAAACAAGGGCGGTCTGACACCAGCCGAGCATCTACCTCCACTCATATCATAAATGGATGTCCCCAGAGAAGAAGATGGAACCAGACAGGACCCTAGGCCATATTCGGATCCATTGCTTTGGTTTACAGACATGTCTCCTCAAAAGCCTGGATTCCAAGACCAGCATAGGGGGTTTCTGAGGCACCCCTCAGAACAAATCTCGTTTCCACAAGGAAACTTGTGCATGGGACCTATGTCAAAAGCTTAGGAGAATACTTCAGGGTCCCGGTGTCACCGCCCCATTCCAAGGCCCTCATGGACACAAACACACATTAGGCCCCAACCTCGGGAAAGTCCATTTCAACACAGCCGCCCCGATTGCTCCCGCAGAGCCATCAAAACTCAACTGTCTTGTTGCTGGGAGAAAATTGGAATACGAGGCGGGATTCCCTGGCATCGATCCTCGAACGGTGCTCTGGAGTCATTCCCTATGGGATGTCCTGGAGCTGCCCAACAGGTCTCAATTGTCCCGCAGAAGGAATCCTTGAAGGGGGCATCCCACAACTCCCAACGTGGGAAAACCTCCATGGCCTTGAGATTCCGCTCCGTTCATGAAGGGGCAGTCATGCACAGAAACTCCAACCCGAGCCAACGTCTGATCCTCGCCGTGACTTCAGATGCATGAAATATTGGTTCAGATCTGCAGGAGGTACCTGCCGTGCCCTCGGCCTGAAGCCCAAGTCTAGCTTGTGTTCTCAGACTTCTGTCCTCACACTCCTGGCCCAGAAGCCCTCAAGTTTGGCAATTCTGGAACCAAAGTGCAGCACTCTGCCTGCCCTCTAGAAAAAAATATCTTGCCTATTGAGCTCCCCAGGCACCTCAAATGAGGATAAACCTATACGGCACTCGACTGTACCCAAATCATATAGTCTAACCTGGGACTAATGCACTGACTGACACAACCTGAGCCCGAACCTCCTGCCCAACACCCAGGCAGCTGACCGCACACTGAGCATATCAGACCCGCCATGGCCTTAGGTCGTCATCTCTTCCCAACTTCGGTTTTTCAGGCTTCAGAACCTAGACCTTATCTCCAACCACTGCCCAGGGTTGAAAATGATGCAGATATCAGAACACATTCCCCATGGCCAGAGACCTTGTGTTTGGCAGGTTGTCCAAAGTCCAGTGTAGTTGAAACCAGTGTGGCCCATGAGGCCCCG
The DNA here is from genome assembly GCF_964662115.1 of Mustela nivalis. Taxonomy (NCBI): domain Eukaryota; kingdom Metazoa; phylum Chordata; class Mammalia; order Carnivora; family Mustelidae; genus Mustela; species Mustela nivalis. The sequence goes on along the minus strand of NW_028134470.1, from coordinate 50,571 downwards.
CCCATGCTCGCGGGCCACATTGGTCACAAACACACATTGTGACCCTCAGCATGAGCCCAGTCCTCAAGTAAGGCCTCTCAGTGGCTGGATGAAGAGACAGCATATTGGGCCTGCCATGCACCTAGGCCCCAATTTTTAACCATAGTTTGGGTTGTCCCTTCACTCTTCCCCAGGGCTCTGCTTTGGAATTCCTATTTTGTTCGGACACCTGAGGTAATAAACCTGAAAGGAGACCTCCCATCCGACAATTGAAGAAAAACTATTGGGACCGGGCCAAATCCACAGAGAGGAAGATTCGTCCATATCCCATGAGACCTCCCCACATTCTACAGCCATTGTTGTTTTGTCCAGAAACAAAAGCCTGAGCAAGTGCCTCAGACTCGCTCTTTCTTCATATCCTGAGGGGTACTTCTCATGGTTTGTAGATTGGGCCTCCCATACCTACGTCCCAAAACCTTAGCTGAGTTTGTGTTTCAGACTTCTGTCCTCAAAGTCCTGGGCCGCACATCCTCCAGGCTGTGGCCCGTGGAGCCACACAATAGGACTGTGCCTACCCAATCCATGGGAATTCTGGCCATTCCATTGTCCAAAATCTCACCAATTAAGAAAACTCTCCAAATTCCCCGAGGCCATCCCAATAGTGTAGGTCTCCAGGGACAAACAAGGGCGGTGTGACACCAGGTGAGCATCTCCCTCCACTCATTCCATAGATGGATATCACCAGAGAAGAAGATTGAACCAGACAGGACCCTAGGCCATAATCGGATCCATTGTTTTGGTTTACAGGCATGTCTCCTCAAAAGCCTGGATTCCAATACCAGCATAGGGGGTTTCCTGAGGCACACCTCAGAACAAATCTCATCTCCACAATGAAACTTGTGCATGGGAGGTATGTCAAAAGCTTAGGAGAATACTTCAGGGTCCCGGTGCCAACGCCCCATTCCAAGGCCCTCATGGACACAAACACACAATGGGCCCGATCCTAAAAGTCCATTTCAACTCAGCCACGCGGGTTGCTCCCGCAGAGCTATCCGATCTCAACTGTCTTGTTGCTAGGAAACATTTGGAATGCGAGGCCCGCTTCCCAGGCATCCACCCCGAAGGGTGCTCTGGAGTCCTTCCATATGCGATATCCTGGAGCTGCCCAACAGGTCTCAATTGTCCCGCAGAAGGAAGCCTTGAAGGGGGCATCCCACAACTCCCAATGTGGGAAAACCTCCATGGCCTTGAGATTCCGCTCTGTTCATGAAGGGGCAGTCATGCACAGAAACTCCAACCCGAGCCAACGTCTGATCCTCGCCGTGACTTCAGAAGCATGATATATTCGTTCAGATCTGCAGGGGGTACCAGCCGTGCCCTCGGCCTGAAGCCCAAGTCTAGCTTCTGTTCTCAGACTTGTCCTCACACTCCTGGTCCAGAATCCCTCATGTTTGGCAATACCGGACCCACAATGCAGCACTCTGCCTGCCTCTAGAAAAAATATATTGCCTAATGAGTAGCCCAGGCACCTCAAATGAGGATAAACCTACACGGCTCTCGACTGTACCTGAATTATATAGTCTAACCTGGGTACTAATTCACTGTCTGACACAACCTGAACCCGAACCTCCGGACCAACAACCAGGCAGCTGACCGCACACTGAGCACATCAGACCCGCCATGGCCTTAGGTCGTCATCTCTTCCCAACTGCGGTTTTCAGGCTTCAGAACGTAGACCTTATCTCCAAACACTGCCCAGGATTGAAAATGATGCAGAAATCAGAGCTCCTTCCCCATGGCAAGAGACCTTGTGATTGGCATGTTATCCAAAGTTCTTGTAGTTGAAACCAGTGTGGCCCTTGAGGCCCCGCCCATGCTCGCAGGCCACATTGGTTACAAACACACATACTGACCCTCAGCCTGTGCCCAGTCTTTAAGTAAGGCCACTCAGTGGCTGGATGAAGAGACAGCATATTGGGTCTGCCATGCCCCTAGGCCCCAATTTATAACCATTGTTTGGGTTGTCCCTTCCCTCTTCCCCAGGGCTCTGCTTTGGAATTCCTCTTTGGTTGGGACACCTGAATTAACAAACCTAAGAGGAGACCTCCCATCCCACAGAACGACGGAAAGAAATTGGGACCGGGCCAAATCCACAGAGAGGAAGATTCGTCCATGGACCATGAGGCCTCCCCACATCCCATGCCCATCTTTGATACAAAATCCAGAGACAAAAGCCTGAGCACGTGCCTCAGACTCGCTCTTTCTTCATATCCTGAAGAGTTCTTCACATGATTTGTAGATTGGACCTGCCATACCTTCGTCCCCAACCTAAGCTGAGTTTGTGTTTTCAGACCTCTGTCCTCAAATTCCTGTGCCACACACCCTCCAACCTGGGGCCCCTGGAGCCACACATTAGTAATGTGCCTACCCAATCCATGGGAATTCAGCCCATTCCATTGTCCAAAATCGTACAAATTAGGAGAACCCTCCAAAGTTCCCGAGGCCATCCCAATAGTGTAGGTCTCCCGGGACAAACAAGGGCGGTCTGACACCACCTGAGCATCTACCTACACTCATACCATAGATGGATGTCCCCAGAGAAGAAGATGGAACCAGACAGGACCCTAGGCCATAATCAGATCCATTGCTTTGGTTTACAGGCATGTCTCCTCAAATGCCTGGATTCCAAGACCAGCAAAGCGGGTTTCCAGAGGCACCCATCAGAACAAATCTCGTCTCCACAAGGAAACTTGTGCATGGGACCTATGTCAAAAGCTTAGGAGAAAACTTCAGAGTCCCGGTGCCACCGCCCCATTCCAAGGCCCTCATGGACACAAACACATATTAGGCCCCATGCTCGGGAAAGTCCATTTCAACTCAGCCACCCTGGTTGCTCCCGCAGAGCCTTCAGATCTCAACTGTCTTGTTGCTAGGAGACAATTAGAATGCGAGGCCGGCTTCCCTGGCATCCATCCCCGAACGGTGCTCTGGACTCATTCCATATGGGATAACATGGAGCTGCCCAACAGGTCTCAATTGGCCCGCAGAAGGAATCCTTGAAGGGGGCATTCCAAAACTCCGAACGTGGGAAAACCTCCATGGCCTTGAGATTCCGCTCCATTCATGAAGGGGCAGTCAGCACAGAAACTCCAACCTGAGCCAACGTCTGAACCTCGCCATAACTTCAGAAGCATGAGATATTCGTTCAGATCAGCAAGGGGTACCAGCCATGCCCTCGGCCTGAAGCCCAAGTCTAGCTTCTGTTCTCAGACTTGTCCTCACACTCCTGGTCCAGAATCCCTCATGTTCGGCAATACCGGACCCACAATGCAGCACTCTGCTTGCCCTCTAGAAAAAAATATATTGCCTAATGAGTTGCCCAGGCACATCAAATGAGGATAAACCTACACGGCACTAGAATGTACCTAAATTATATATCTAACCTGGGCACTAATGCACAGTCTGACACAACCTGAACCCGAAACTCCGGACCAACACCCAGGCAGCTGCCCGCAAACTGAGCACATCAGACCCGCCATGGCCTTAGGTCGTCATCTCTTCCCAACTGCGGTTTCCAGGCTTCAGAAACTAGACCTTATCTACAACCACTGCCCAGGGTTGAAAATGATGAAGAAATCAGAGCTCCTTCCCCATGGCAAGAGACCTTGTGATTGGCATGTTGTCCAAAGTTCAGTGTAGATGAAAACAGTGTGGCACATGTGGCCCCGCCCCTGCTGGCGGGCAACATTAGTCACAAACACACATTGTGACCCTCAGCCTGAACCCCGTCCTCACGTAAGGCCACTCAGTGGCTGGAAGAAGAGACATCATATTTGGCCTGCCATGCCCCTAAGCCCCATTTTTTAACGATAATTTGGGTTGTCACTTCACTCTTCCCCAGGGCTCTGCTTAGGAATTCCTCTTTGGTTGGGACACCTGAGGTAACAAACCTGAGAGGAGACCTCCCATCCCACAGATTGACGGAAAGAAATTGGGACCGGGCCAAATCCACAGATAGGAAGTTTCGTCCATGGCCCATGAGGCCTCCCCACATTCCACGCCCATCTTTGATAAAAAATCCAGAGACAAAAGCCTGAGCAAGTGCCTCAGACTCGCTCTTTCTTCATATCCTGAAGAGTTCTTCACATGATTTGTAGATTGGACCTGCCATACCTACGTCCCCAAACCTAAGCTGAGTTTGTGTTCTCAGACCTCTGTCCTCAAATTCCTGGGCCACACACCCTCCAACCTGGGTCCCCTGGAGCCACACATTAGGACTGTGTCTACCCAATCCATGGGAATTCTGCCCATTCCATTGTCCAAAATCGTACAAATTAGGAGAGCCCTCCAAAGTTCCCGAGGCCATCCCAATAGTGTAGGTCTCCCGGGACAAACAAGGGCGGTCTGACACCAGCTGAGCATCTACCTACACTCATACCATAGATGGATGTCCCCAGAGAAGAAGATGGAACCAGACAGTACCCTAGGCCATAATCGGGTCCATTGCTTTTGTTTACAGGCATGTCTCCTCAAAAGCCTGGATTCCAAGACCAGCAGGGGGCTTCCTGAGGCACCCATCAGAACAAATCTCGTCTCCACAAGGAAACTTGTGCATGGGACCTATGTCAAAAGCTTAGGAGAATACTTCAGGGTCCCGGTGCCACCGCCCCATTGCAAGTTCTCATGGACACAAACACATATTAGGCCACATCCTCGGGAAAGTCCATTTCAACTCAGCCACCCCGATTGCTCCGGCATGGCCTTCAGATCTCAACTGTCTTGTTGCTAGGAGACAATTAGAATGCGAGGCCGGCTTCCCTGGCATCCATCCCCGATTGTGCTCTGGTGTCATTCCATATCGGATATCCTGGAGCTGCCCACCAGGTCTCAATTGGCCCGCAGAAGGAATCCTTGAAGGGGGCATCCCAAAACTCCCAACGTGGAAAAACCTCCATGGCCTTGAGATTCCGCTCCGTTCATGAAGGGGCAGTCAGCACAGACTCCAACTTGAGTCAACGTCTGAACCTCGCCGTAACTTCAGAAGCATGAGATATTCGTTCAGATCTGCAAGGGGTACCAGCCATGCCCTCGGCCTGAAGCCCAAGTCTAGCTTCTGTTCTCAGACTTGTCCTCACACTCCTGGTCCAGAATCCCTCATGTTCGGCAATACCGGACCCACAATGCAGCACTCTGCTTGCCCTCTAGAAAAAATATATTGCCTAATGTGTTGCCCAGGCACTTCAAATGATGATAAACCTACACGGCACTAGAATGTACCTAAATTATATATCTAACCTGGGCACTAATGCACTGTCTGACACAACCTGAAAGAGAACCTCCGGACCAACACCCAGGCAGCTGACCGCACACTGAGCACATCAGACCCGCCATGGCCTTAGTTCGTCATCTCTTCCCAACTGCGGTTTCCAGGCTTCAGAACCTAGATCTTATCTCCAACCACTGCCCAGGGTTGAAAATGATGAAGAAATCAGAGCTCCTTCAACATGGCAAGAGACCTTGTGATTAGCATGTTGTCCAAAATTCAAAGTAGATGAAACCAGTGTGGCACATGAGGCCCCTCCCCTGTTCGCAGGCCACATTAGTCACAAACACACATTGTGACCCTCAGCCTGAACCCCGTCCTCAAGTAAGGCCACTCAGTGGCTGGAAGAAGAGACAGCATATTGGGCCTGCCATGCCCCTAGGCCCCATTTTTTAACCATAATTTGGGTTGTCCCTTCACTCTTCCCCAGGGCTCTCCTTAGGAATTCCTCTTTGGTTGTACACCTGAGGTAACAAACTTGAGAGGAGACCTCCCATCCCACAGATTCACGGAAAGAAATTGGGACCGGGCCAAATCCACAGAGAGGAAGATTCGTCCATGGCCCATGAGGTCTTCCCACATTTGACGCCCATCTTTGATACAAAATCCACAGACAAATGCCTGAGGAAGCACCTCAGAATCACTCTTTTTTCATATCCTGAAGAGTTCTTCTCATGGTTGTAGATTGGACCTGCCATACCTACGTCCCCTAACCTAAGCTGACTTTGTGTTTTCAGACTTCTGTCTTCAAATTCCTGGGCCACACACACTCCAGGCTGGGGCCTCTGGAGCCACAAATTAGGACTGTGCCTACCCAATCCATGGGAATTCTGCCCATACCATTGTCCAAAATCGTACAAATTAGGAGAACACTCCAACATCCCGGAAGCCATCCCAATAGTGTAAGTCTCCAGGGACAAACAAGGGTGGTCTGCCACCAGCTGAGCATCTACCTCCATTCATACCATAGATGGATGTCCCCAGAGAAGAAGATTGAACCAGACAGGACCCTAGGCCATAATCGGATCCATTATTTGGTTTACAGGCATGTCTCCTCAAAATCCCGGATTCCAATACCAGCAAAGGGGGTTTCCTGAGGCACCCATCAGAACAAAAATCGTCTTCACAAGGAAACTTGTGCTTGGGAGCTATGTCCAAAAGTTAGGAGAATACTTCAGGGTCCCGGTGCCACCCCCCCATTCCAACACCCTCATGGACACAAAAACACATTAGGCCCCATCCTCAGGAAAGTCCATTTCAACTCAGCCACCAAGGTTGCTCCCGCAGGCCATTCGATCTCAACTGTCTTGTTGCTAGGAGACAATTGGAATGCGAGGCGGTCTACCTGGGCATCCATCCTCCAAGGCCCTCATGGACACAAACACACCTTAGGCTCCATTCTGAGGAAAAATCCAATTCAACTCAGCCACCCCGGTTGCTCCAGCATAGCCATCCGATCTCACCTGTCTTGTTGCTAAAAGACAATTGGAATGCGAGGCGGGCTTCCCTGGCATCCATCCTCCAATGGTGATCTGGAGTCATTCCTTATGGGATGTCCTGGAGCTGCCCAACCAGTCTCGATTGTCCCTCAGAAGGAATCCATGAAGGGGGAATCCCACAACTCCCAACGTGGGAAAACCTCCATGGCCTTGAGATTCCGGTCCGTTCATGAAGGGGCAGTCATGCACAGAAAATCCAACCTGAGCCAACGTCTGATCCTCACCGTGAATTCAGATGCATTAGATATTGGTTCCGATCTGCAGGGGGTAACTGCCGTGCCATCGGCCTGAAGCCCAAGTCTAGCTTGTGTTCTAAGACTTCTGTCCTCACACTATTGGCCCAGGAGACCTCAGGTTTGGCAATTCCGGACCCACAATGCAGCACTCTACCAGCCCTCTAGAAAAAATATCTTGCCTAATGAGCTGCCCAGGCACCTCAAATGAGGATAAACCTACACGGCACTCGACTGTACCCAAATTATATAGTCTAACCAGAGCACTAATGCACTCTCTGACAAAACCTGAGCCCGAACCTCCGGACCAACATCAGGCAGCTGACCGCACATTGAGCACATCAGACCTGCCATGGCCTTAGGTCGCCTTCTCTTCCCTACCTCAGTTCAGGCTTCAAAACTAGACCTTATCTGCAATCACTGCCCAGGGGTGAGTGTGATGCAGAAATCAGAACTCCCCCTTACCCATGGCAAGAAACCTTGTGGTTGGCACTTGTCCAACGTTCAGTAGAGGAGAAACCAGCATTCACCCTGATGCCTCACCCATTTTGAGTGCGACGAGGGCATAAACACGCATTGTGACCCTCAGCATGAGTTCTGTCCTCTAGTAAGTCCTCTCAGTGGCTGGACCATTAGATATCATAATGGGCTTGACATGTCCCTAGGCCCCAATTTTTAACCCGATTTCTGATTGTCCAGTCGTCCCTACCCAGGGCTCTACTCTGGAATCCCTCATTTGGTGGGACACCTGAGGTTAAAAAAGAAAGCAACAACAACATAATAACGGACTTCTTCCATCCCACAGTATGACCACAAACTCTTTGTACAGGGCCAAACCACCAGAAAGTAAGACTCGACCATTTCCCATGAAGTCACGCAGAAATTTCACCACCATGATTGACACTATATCCAGAGACAAAAACTTGCTCAAGAGCCTCACACTCGCCCTTTTCTCAAATCACGAAGAGTTCTCCTCAAGTCTGTAGATCAGTCCTGCCATACCTATGACCCGAAACATAAGCCGAGTTTGTATTTTCAGACAACTGTCCAAACAGCCCTGGCCTACACAACCTACAGGCTCAGGTCCCTGGAGCCAAACCTAAGGACTATACTTGCCCTCTCCAAGGGGATTGTGTGTGCCCATTCCGATGGCCACAACACTTCTAATAGGAAAAATCGCCAACGTCCCTGATCCATCTCACTAGTGGTGGCTTCCCAGGAAAATCAGGGGCAATCTGAGGCCATCTGAGCACTTATCTACACTCAGACCAATAGACAGATGTCCCCAGAGGTCCAAAGGAAAGAACTGGAACCTAGGCACTAATCAGATCCATTGCTTTGGTTTCCAGGCATCTCTCCTCAGAGGCCTGGTTTTCAAAACCAGCATATGGCTGTTTCTTGACTCAGCCATCAGAAAACATCTCATCTACACATGGGAAACTTGCATGTTGGAGCTGTGTCAAAGCATCTGTTTAGGAGAACGATCAGGGCCCCAGTGCCACTGCTTCATTCCAAGGTCTGCATAGACACAAAAGCACATTAGGAGCCATCCACAGGCGAGTCCATTTCAACTCAGCCTCCTCGGTTGCTCGACAAGATGAGCATCTAAACTCTCTTGTTGCTAGGAGACAATTGGAATGCGAGGTGGGCTACCCAGCCATCCATCCTTAGAACTGTGCTCAGAATCATTGGCCTGGACCCAAACAACAGGTCTCAATTGTCCTGCAGAAGACTCTCTCCAGTTTGGAGCTTCTCATAACTCCCATCGTGGGAAAACCCCCATGGCCTCGTGATGCCCCCACATTCATGAAGGGGCCATCAGGGGCAGAAACTCCAACCTGAGCGATCGTCTGATCCTCGCCCTGACTTCAGATGCACGAGATCTCGATTCAGGTCTGTAGATTGTGCCTGCCATGGCCTCACCCAGTAACCTAAGCCTAGCTTGTGTTCTCAGAATTTTGTCGTCAGACTACTGGCCCACAAGCCATCCAGTTTGGCAATCCAGAACTAAAATGCAGCACTCTGCCTGCCCTCCAGAAGAAAAACATTGTCCTCTGGGGCTAACCAGTAACCCCAAATGAGGATCAACCTGCACCGACCTTGGCTGTACCCCAAATACATAGGCTGACCAGGGCACTAATGCCCTTTCTGACACAGTCTGAGCCTGGACCCCTGGCCCCTCCCTGACAGCTGGCCGCACACTGAGCACATGGAGCCGCCATGGCATTAGGTCGTCATCTCTTCCCAAACTCGGTTTTCAGGTTTCAGAACCTAGACCTTATCTCCAATCACTGCCCAGGGTTGAAGGTGATACAGAAATCGGATCTCCTTCCCCATGGCAAGAAACCTTGTGGTTGGCATGTTGTCCAACGTTCAGTGTAGTTGAAACCAGTGTGGCCCATGAGGCCGCGCCCATGCTCGCAGGCCACATTGGTCACAAACACACATTGTGACCCTCAGGCTGAGTCAGTCCTCAAGTAAGGCCACTCAGTGGCTAGATGAAAAGATAGCATATTGGGCTTGCCATGCCCCTAGGCCCCAATTTTTAACCATAGTTCGGGTTGTCCCTTCAGTCTTCCCCACGGCTTTGCTTTGGAATTCCTCTTTTGGAGGGACACCTGAGGTAACAAAACTGAAATGACTCCTCCCATCCCACAGATTGACGAAAAGCAATTGGGAATCGGGCCAAATCCTCAGAGAGGAAGATTCGTCCATGGCCCAGGAGGCCTCCCCGACATTCCACGGCCATCGCTGATACAAAATCCAGAGACAAAAGCCTGAGCAAGCGCCGCAGACTCGCACTTTCTTCATATCCTGAAGAGTTCTTCTCATAGCTTATAGATCGTGCCTGCCATACCTACGTCCCCAAACCTAAGCTGAGTTTGTGTTTTCAGACTTCTGTCCTCAAAGTCTTGGGCCACACACCCTGGAGCCACACATTAGGACTGTGCCTACCAATCCATGGGAATTCTGCTCATTCCATTGTCCAAAATCGTACAAATTAGGAGAAACCTCCAAAGTCCCTGAGGCCATCGCAATAGTGTAGGTCGCCCGGAACAAAAAAGGGCTGTCTGACACCAGCTGATAATCGACCTCCACTCATACCATAGATGGATGTCCCCAGAGAAGAAGATTGAACCAGACAGGACCCTAGGCCATAATAGGATCCATTGCTTTGGGTTTCAGGCATGTGTCCTCAAAAGCCTGATTCCAATACGAGCATAGGTGTTTTCCTGAGGCACCCATCAGAAAACATCTCGTCTCCACAAGGAAACCTGTGCATGGGAGCCATGTCCAAAGCTTAGGAGAGTACTTCAGGGTCCCGGTGCCACCGCCCCATTCCAAGGCCCTCATGGACACAAAAACACATTAGGACCCATGATCAGGAAAGTCCATTTCAACTCAGCCACACCGGTTGCTCCGGCAGAGCCATCATATCTAAACTGTCTTGTTGCTAGGAGACAATTGGAATGCGATGCAGGCTTCCCAGGCATCCATCCGCGAATGGTGCACTGGAGTCATTCCATATGGGATGTCCTGGAGACGTCCAACAGGTCTCAATTGTCCTGCAGAAGGAATCCTTGAAGGGGGCATCCCACAACTCCCAACGTGGGAAAACCTCAATGGCCTCGAGATTCCGCTCCCTACATGAAGCGGCCGTCATGCACAGAAACTCCAACCTGAGCCAACGTCTGATCCTCGCCCTGACTTCAGATGCATAAGATATTGGGTCAGATCTGCAGGGGGTACCTGCCGTGCCCTCGCCCTGAAACCCAAGTCTAGCTTGTCTTCTCAGACTTCCGTCCTCACATTCCTGGCCCCGAAGCCCTCAAGTTTGGCAATTCCGGACCCACTATGCAGCACTCTGCCTGCCCTCTAGAAAAAAAATTATTGCCTCATGAGCTGCCCAGGCACATTAAATGAGGATCAACCTACACAGCACTCGACTTTACCCAAATTATATAGTCTATCCTGGGCACTAATGCACTGTCGAACACAACCTGAACCCGGACCTCCTGACCAACACCCAGAAAGCTGACCGCACACTGAGCCCATAAAACCCGCCATTGCCTTAGGTCATCATCTCTTTCCTACCTCAGTTTTCAGGCTTCAGAACCGAGACCTTATCTCCAATCACTGCCCATGGGTGAGTGTGATGCAGAAATCAGAACTCCTCCTTACCCATGGCAAGAACCCTTGTGGTTGGCACGTTGTCCAACGTTCAGTGTAGGAGAAACCAGCATTCACCCTGAGGCCCCGCCCATTCTTGAGTGCGACGAGGGCATACACACGCATTGTGACCCTCAGCATGAGTCCTGTCCTCTAGTAAGTCCTCTCAGTTGCTGGACCATTAGATGTCATAATGGGCTTGACATGTCCCTAGTCCCCAATTTTTAACCAGATTTCTGATTGTCCAGTCGCCCCTCCCCAGGGCTCTACTCTGGAATCCCTCATTTGGTGGGACACCTGAGGTTAAAAAAGAAAACAACAACAACAACAACAACAAAAAACGGACTTCTTCCAGCCCATAGAATGCCCCCAAACTCTTTGGACGGGGCCAAACCACAAGAGAGTAAGACTCGTCCATTTGCCATGAAGTCCCCCAGAAATTTCACGACCATGAGTGAAACGATATCCAGAGACAAAAACTTGAGCAGGGGCCTCGCACTCGCCCTTCTTTCAAATCCCGAAGTGTTCTCTTCATGGTCTGTAGATCAGTCCTGCCATACCTATGACCCGAAACATAAGCCGAGTTTGTGTTTTCAGACAACTGTCCAAACAGCCCTGGCCTACAAAACCTACAGGCTCAGGACCCTGGAGCCAAACCTGAGGACTGTACTTGCCCTCTCCTAGGGAATTGTGTGTGCCCATTCCAATGGCCACAACCCTTCTAATAGGATAAACCTCCGAAGTCCCTGATCCATCTCAATAGTGGTGGCTTCCCAGGAAAAACAGGGGCAATCTGAGCCCAACTGAGCACCTACCTGCACTCAGACCCATAGACAGATGTGGACAGAAGTCTGAGACCACAACTAGACTTGGGCTTCAGGCCCGAGGGTAAGGCAGGTACCCCCTGCACATCTAAACCAATATCTCATGCATCTGATGTCACGGCAAAGATCAGACGTTGGCTCAGGTTGTAGTTTCTGTGCATGACTGCCCCTGCATGAACGGAGAGGAATCTCAAGGCCATGGAGGTTTTCCCACATTGGGAGTTGTGGGATGCCCCCTTCAAGGATTCCTTCTGCGGGACAATTGAGATCTGTTTGGCAGCTCCAAAACATCCCATATGGAATGACCCAGAGTACCGTTCGAGGATGGATGCCAGGGAAGCCCGCCTCGCATTCCAATTGTCTCCTAGCAACAAGACAGTGGAGATCGGATGGCTCTGCGGGAGCAACCGGGTGGCTGAGTTCAAATGGACGTTCCCGAGCATGGGGCCTAATATGTGTTTGTGTCCATGAGGACCTTGGAATGGGGCTGTGGCACTGGGACTCTGAAGTATTCTCCTAAGATTTTGACATAGGTCCCATGCACAAGTTTCCTCGTGGAGACGAGATGTTTTCTGATGGGTGCCTCAGGAAACCCCCTATGCTGGTATTGGTATCCAGGCTTTTGAGGAGACATGCCTGTAAACCAAAGCAATGGATCCGATTATGGCCTACGGTCCTGTCTGGTTCCATCTCCTTCTCTGGGGACATCCATCTATGGTATGAGTGGAGGTAGATGCTCAGCTGGTGTCAGACCGCCCTTCTTTGTTCACAGAGACCTACATTATTGGGATGGCCTCGGGGACTTTGGAGGGTTCTCCTAATTTGTACAATTTTGGACAATGGAATGGGCAGAATTCCCATGCATGGGGTAGGCACAGTCCTAATGTGTGGCACCAGTGGCCAGACCCTGGAGGGTGTGTGGCCCAGGACTGTGAGGACAGAAGTCGGAAAACACAAACGCAGCTTAGGTTTGGGGACGTAGGTATGGCAGGCCCAATCTACAAACCATGAGAAGAAATCTTCAGGATACAAAGAAAGAGCGAGTCTGAGGCGCTTGCTCAGGCTTTGGTCTCTGGATTTTGTGTCAAAGATGGCCGTGGAATGTGGGGAGGCCTCATGGGCCATGGACGAATCTTCCTCTCTGTGGATTTGGATCGGCCTAATTGTTTTTCGTCAATCTGTGGGATGGAAGGTCTCCTTTCAGGTTTGTTACCTCAGGTGTCCCAACCAAAGAGGAATTCCAAACAGAGCCCTGGGAAGAGTGAAGGGACAACCCAAACTGTGGTTAAAATTTGGGGCCTAGGGGCATGACAGGCCCCATATGCTGTCCCTTCATCCAGCCACTGAGAGGCCTTACTTGAGGACTGGGCTCAGGCTGAGGGTCACAATGTGTGCTTGTGACCAATGTGGCCCGCGAGCTTGGGCGGGGCCTCATGGGCCACACTGGTTTCAACTACACTGAACTTTGGACAACATGCCAATCACAAGGTCTCTTGCCATGGTGAAGGAGTTCTGATTTCTGCATCATTTTCAACCCTGGGCAGTGGATGGAGATAAGGTCTAGGTTCTGAAGCCTGAAATCCGCAGTTGGGAAGAGATGATGACCTAAAGCCATGGTGGTTCTGATGTGCTCAGTGTGCGGCCAGCTGCCTGGTTGTTGGTCAGGAGTTTTAGGCTCAGGTTGTGTCAGACAGTGCATTAGTGCCCAGGTTAGACTATGTAATTTGGGTACAGTCGAGTGCCGTGTAGGTTGATCCTCATTTGAGGTGCCTGGGCAGCTCATTAGGCAAGATATTTTTTCTAGAGGGCAGGCAGAGTGCTGCATTGTGGGTCCGTAATTGCCAAACTTGAGGGCTTCTGGGCCAGTAGTGTGATGACAGAAGTCTGAGACCACAAGCTAGGCTTGGGCTTCAGTCCCGAGGGCAAGGCAGGTACCCCCTGCACATCTGAACCAATATCTCATGCATCTGATGTCACGGCGAGGATCAGACTTTGGCTCAGGTTGTAGTTTCTGTGCATAACTGCCCCTTCATGAACGGAGACGAATCTCAAGGCCATGGAGGTTTTCCCACGTTGGGAGTTGTGGGATGCCCCCTTCAAGGATTCCTTCTGCGGGACAATTGAGACCTGTTTGGCAGCTCCAAAATATCCCATATGGAATGACTCCAGAGCACTGTTCGAGGATGGATGCCAGGGAAGCCCGCCTCGCATTCCAATTGTCTCCTAGCAACAAGACAGTGGAGATCGGATGGCTCTGCGGGAGACACCGGGGTGGCTGAGTTGAAATGGACGTTCCCGAGCATGGGGCCTAATGTGTATTTGTTTCCATGAGGACCTTGGAATGGGGCGGTGGCTTCGGGACTCGGAAGTATGCTCCTAAGTTTTTGACATAGGTCCCATGCACAAGTTTCCTCGTGGAGACGAGATTTTTTCTGATGGGTGCCTCAGGAAACACCCTATGCTGGTATTAGAATCCAGGATTTTGAGGAGACATGCCTGTAAACCAAAGAAGTGGATCCGATTATGGCCTAGGGTCCTGTCTGTTTCCATCTCCTTCTCTGGGGACATCCATCTATGGTATGAGTGGAGGTAGATGCTCAGCTGGTGTCAGACTGCCCTTGTTTGTCCACAGACACCTACAAATTGGGATGGCCTCGGGGACTTTGGAGGGTTCTCCTAATTTGTACAATTTTGGACAATGGAATGGGCAGAATTCCCATAGATTGGGTAGGCACAGTCCTAATGTGTGGCTCCAGGGGCCCCAGCCTGGAGGGTGTGTGGCCCAGGACTTTGAGGACTGAAGTCTGTAAACACAGACACATCTTAGGTTTGGGGACGTAGGTATGGCAGGCCCAATCTACAAACCATGAGAAGAATTCTTCAGGATATGAAGAAAGAGCGAGTCTGAGGCACTTGCTCAGGCTTTGGTCTCTGGATTTTGTATCAACGATGGCCGTGGAATGTGGGGAGACTTCATGGGCCATGGACGATTCTTCCTCTCTGTGGATCTGGACCGGTCCCAATTGTATTTCGTCAATCTGTGGGATGGGAGGTCTCCTTTCAGGTTTGTAACCTCAGGTGTCCCAACCAAAGAGGAATTCCAAAGCAGAGCCCTGGGGAAGAGTGAAGGGACAAACCAAACTATGGTTAAAATTTGGGGGCTAGGGGCATGTCAGGCCCCATATGCTGTCTCTTCACCAGCCACTGAGAGGCCTTACTTGAGAACTGGGCTCAGGCTGAGGGTCACAATGTGTGTTTGTGTCCAATGTGGCCCGGGAGAGTGGGCGTGGCCTCATGGGCCACACCGGTTTCATCTACACTGAACTTTGGACAACATGCCAATCACAAGGTCTCTTGCCATGGTGAAGGAGTTCTGATTTCTGCATTATTTTCAACCCTGGGCCGTGGTTGGAGATAAGGTCTAGGTTCGGAAGACGAAAACTGCAGTTGGGAAGAGATGATGACCTAAGGCCATGGTGGGTCTGATGTGCTCAGTGTGCGGTCAGCTGCCTGGTTGTTGGTCAGGAGTTTCGGGCTCAGGTTGTGTCAGACAGTGCATTAGTGCCCAGGTTAGACTATATAATTTGGATACAGTCGATTGCCGTGTATGTTGATCCTTATTTGAGGTACCCGGGCAGTTCCTTAGACAAGATATTTTTTCTAGAGGGCAGGTAGAGTGCTGCATTGTGGTTCCGGAATTGCCAAACGTGAGTGCTTCTGGGCCAGCAGTGTGAGGACAGAAGTCTGAGACCACAAGCTAGACTTGGGCTTCAGGCCGAGGGCAAGGCAGGTACCCCCTACACATCTGAACCAATATCTCATGTATCTGAAGTCACGGCGAGGATCCGACGTTGGCCTAGGTTGTAGTTTCTGTGCATGACTGCCCCTTCATGAACGGAGAGGAATCTCAAGGCCATGGAGTTTTTCCCACGTTGGGAGTTGTGGGATGGCCCCTTCAAGGATTCCTTCTGCGGGACAATTGAGACCTGTTGGGCAGCTCCAAAACATGCCATATGGAATGACTCCAGAGCACCGTTCGAGGATGGATTCCAGGGAAGCCCACCTCGCTCTCCAATTGTCTCCTAGCAACAAGACAGTTGAGTTCGGATGGCTGTGCGGGAGCAACCTGGTTGGCTGAGTTGATATGGACTTTCCTGAGCATGGGGCCTAATGTGGGTTTGTGTCCATGAGGACCTTGGAATGGGGCGGTGTCACCGGGACTCTGAATTATTCTCCTAAGATTTTGACATAGGTCCCATGCACAAGTTTCCTCGTGGAGACGAGATTTTTTCTGATGGGTGCCTCAGGAAAGCCCCTATGCTGGTATAGGAATCCAGGATTTTGAGGAGACATGCCTTTAAACCAAAGCAATGGATCCGATTATGGCCTAGGGTCCTGTCTGGTACCATATCCTTCTCTGGGGACATCCATCTATGGTATGAGTGGAGGTAGATGCTCAGCTGGTGTCAGACCGCCCTTGTTTGTCCACAGACACCTACATATTGGGATGGCCTCGGGGACTTTGGAGGGTTCTCCTAATTTGTACGATTTTGGACAATGGAATGGGCAGAATCCCCATGCATGGGGTAGGCACAGTCCTAATGTGTGGCTCCAGAGGACCCTGCCTGGAGGGTGTGTGGCCCAGGACTTTGAGGACAGAGGTCGGAAAACACAAAGGCAGCTTAGGTTTGGGGACGTAGGTATGGCAGGCCCAATCTACAAACCATGAGAAGAAATCTTCAGGATACGAAGAAAGAACGAGTCTGAGGCGCTTGCTCAGGCTTTGGTGTCTGGATATTGTGTCAACGATGGCCATGGAATGAGGGGAGGCCTCATGGGCCATGGACGAACTTCCTCTCTTGGGATTTTGCCCGGTCCCAATTGTTTTTCGTCAATCTGTGGGATGGGAGGTCTCCTTTCAGGTTTGTTACCTCAGGTGTCCGAACCAAAGAGGAATTCCAAAGCAGAGCCCTGGGAAGAGTGAAGGGACAACTCAAACTATGGTTAAAATTTGGGGCCTAGGGGCATGGCAGGCCCCATATGCTATCTCTTCATCCAGCCACTGAGAGGCCTTACTTGAGGACTGGGATCAGGCTGAGGGTCACAATGTGTGTTTGTGACCAATGTGTCCCGCGAGCAGGGTCCGAGCCTCATGGGCCACACTGGTTTCAACTACACTGAACTTTGGACAACATGCCAATCACACAGTCTCTTGCAATGGGGAAGGAGTTCTGATTTCTGCATCATTTTCAACCCTGGGAAGTGGTTGGAGATAAGGTCTAGGTTCGAAGCCTGAAAACCGCAGTTGGGAAGAGATGATGACTTAAGGCCATAGTGGGTCTGATGTGCTCAGTGTGCGGTCAGCTGCCTGGTTGTTGGTCAGGAGTTTCGGGCTCAGGTTGTGTCAGACAGTGCATTAGTGCCCAGGTTAGACTATATAATTTGGGTACAGTCGAGTTCCGTGAAGGTTGATCATCCTGTGGTGCCTGGGAAGCTCATTAGGCAAGATATTTTTTCTAGAGGGCAGGCAGAGTACTGCATTGTGGGTCCGGAATTGCCAAACGTGAGGGCTTCTGGGCCAGTAGTGTGAGGACAGAAGTCTGAGACCACAAGCTAGACTTGGGCGTCAGGCCGAGTGCAAGGCAGGTACCCCCTGCACATCTGAACCCATATCTCATGCATCTGAAGTCACGGCAGGATCAGACGTTGACTCAGGTTGTAGTTTCTGTGCATGACTGCCCTTCATGAACGGAGAGGAATCTCAATGCCATGGAGGTTTTGCCTCGTTGGGAGTTGTGGGATGCCCCCTTCAAGGATTCCTTCTGCGGGACAATTGAGACCTGTTGGGCAGCCCCAAAACATCCCATATGGAATGACTCCAGAGTACCGTTCGAGGATGGATGCCAGGGATGCCCGCCTCACATTCCAATTGTCTCCTAGCAACAAGACAGTGGAGATCGGATGGCTCTGCGGGAGCAACCGGGGTGGCTGATTTGAAATGGACTTTCGTGAGCATGGGGCCTAATGTGTGTTTGTGTCCATGAGGACCTTGGAATGGGGCGGTGGCACCGGCTCTGAAGTATTCTCCTAAGATTTTGACATAGGTCCCATGCACAAGTTTCCTCGTGGAGACGAGATGTTTTCTGATGGGTGCCTCAGGAAACCCCCTATGCTGGTATTGGAATCCAGGATTTTGAGGAGACATGCCTGTAAACCAAAGCAATGGATCCGATTATGGCCTAGGGTCCTGTCTGGTTCCATCTCCTTCTCTTGGGACATCCATCTATGGTATGAGTGGAGGTAGATGCTCAGCTGGTGTCAGACCGCCCTTGTTTGTCCAAAGAGACCTACATATTGGGGATGGCCTCGGGGACTTTGAGGGTTCTCCTAATTTGTACAATTTTGGACAATGGAATGGGCAGAATTCCCATGCATGAAGTAGGCACAGTCCTAATATGTGGCTCCAGGGGCCCCAGCCAGGAGGGTGTGTTGCCCAGGACTTTGAGGACAGAAGTCGGAAAACACAAACTCAGCTAGGTTCTGAATCCTGAAAACCGCAGTTGGGAAGAGATGATGACCTAAGGCCATGGTGGGTCTGATGTGCTCAGTGTGCGGTCAGCTGCCTGGTTGTTGGTCAGGAGGTTCGGGCTCAGGTTGTAGTTTCTGTGCATGACTGCCCCTTCATGACCTACATAGGTCCCATGCACAAGTTTCTTCGTGGAGACGAGATTATTTCTGATGGGTGCCTCAGGAAACCCCCTATGCTGGAATAGGAATCCAGGATTTTGAGGAGACATGCCTATAAACCAAAGCAATGGATCCGATTATGTTGTCAGACCGCCCTTGTTTGTCCACAGAGACCTACACTATTGGGATGGCCTAGGGACTTTGGAGGGTTCTCCTAATTTGTACGAAATTATACAATGGAATGGGCATGGGGTAGGCACAGTCCTAATGTGTGGCTCCAGTGGCCCCAGCCTGGAGTGTGTGTGGCCCAGTACTTTGAGGACAGATGTCTGAAAACACAAACTCAGCTTGGTTTGGGGACGTAGGTATATCAGGCCCCATCTACAAACCATGAGAAGAACTCTTCAGGATATGAAGAAAGAGCGAGTCTGAGGCGCTTGCTCAGGCTATGGTCTCTGTATTTTGTATCAACGAAGGCCGTCGAATGTGAGGAGGCCTCATGGGCCATGGACGAATCTTCCTCTCTGTGAATTTTGCCCGGTCCCAATTGTTTTTCGTAAATCTGTGGGCTGGGATGTTGCCTTCAGGTATGTTACCTCAGGTGTCCGAACCAAAGAGGAATTCCAAAGCAGAGACCTGGGGAAGAGTGAAGGGACAACCCAAACTATGGTTAAAAATTTGGGCCTAGTGGCATGGCAGGCCCCATATGCTGTCTCTTCATCCAGCCACTGAGAGGCCTTACTTGAGGACTGGGCTCAGGCTGAGGGTCACAATGTGTGTTTGTGACCAATGTGGCCCGCGAGCATGGGCGGGGCCTCATGGGCCACACTGGTTTCAACTACACTGAACTTTGGACAACATGCCAATCACAAGGTTTCTTGCCATGGGGAAGGAGTTCTGCTTTCTGCATCATTTTCAAACCTGGGCAGTGGTTGGAGATAAGGTCTAGGTTCTTGATCCTGAAAACCGCAGTTGGGAAGAGATGACGACCTAAGTCCATGGCGGGTCTGATGTGCTCAGTGTGCGGTCAGCTGCCTGGGTGTTGGTCAGCCAGTTCGGGCTCAGGTTGTGTCAGACAGTGCATTAGTGCCCAGGTTAGACTGTATAATTTGGGTACAGTCGAGTGCCTTGTAGTTTTATCCTCCTTTAAGTTGCCTGGGCACCTCATTAGGCAATATATTTTTTTCCAGAGGGTAGGCAGAGTGCTGCATTGTGGGTCCAGAATTGCCAAACTTGAGGAATTCTGGGCCAGCAGTGTGAGGACAGAAGTCTGAGACCACAAGCTAGACTTGGGCGTCAGGCCGAGTGCAAGGCAGGTACCCCCTGCACATCTGAACCCATATCTCATGCATCTGAAGTCACGGCAGGATCAGACGTTGACTCAGGTTGTAGTTTCTGTGCATGACTGCCCTTCATGAATGGAGAGGAATCTCAATGCCATGGAGGTTTTGCCTCGTTGGGAGTTGTGGGATGCCCCCTTCAAGGATTCCTTCTGCGGGACAATTGAGACCTGTTGGGCAGCCCCAAAACATCCCATATGGAATGACTCCAGAGTACCGTTCGAGGATGGATGCCAGGGATGCCCGCCTCACATTCCAATTGTCTCCTAGCAACAAGACAGTGGAGATCGGATGGCTCTGCGGGAGCAACCGGGGTGGCTGATTTGAAATGGACTTTCGTGAGCATGGGGCCTAATGTGTGTTTGTGTCCATGAGGACCTTGGAATGGGGCGGTGGCACCGGCTCTGAAGTATTCTCCTAAGATTTTGACATAGGTCCCATGCACAAGTTTCCTCGTGGAGACGAGATGTTTTCTGATGGGTGCCTCAGGAAACCCCCTATGCTGGTATTGGAATCCAGGATTTTGAGGAGACATGCCTGTAAACCAAAGCAATGGATCCGATTATGGCCTAGGGTCCTGTCTGGTTCCATCTCCTTCTCTTGGGACATCCATCTATGGTATGAGTGGAGGTAGATGCTCAGCTGGTGTCAGACCGCCCTTGTTTGTCCAAAGAGACCTACATATTGGGATGGCCTCGGGGACTTTGAGGGTTCTCCTAATTTGTACAATTTTGGACAATGGAATGGGCAGAATTCCCATGCATGAAGTAGGCACAGTCCTAATATGTGGCTCCAGGGGCCCCAGCCAGGAGGGTGTGTTGCCCAGGACTTTGAGGACAGAAGTCGGAAAACACAAACTCAGCTAGGTTCTGAATCCTGAAAACCGCAGTTGGGAAGAGATGATGACCTAAGGCCATGGTGGGTCTGATGTGCTCAGTGTGCGGTCAGCTGCCTGGTTGTTGGTCAGGAGGTTCGGGCTCAGGTTGTAGTTTCTGTGCATGACTGCCCCTTCATGACCTACATAGGTCCCATGCACAAGTTTCTTCGTGGAGACGAGATTATTTCTGATGGGTGCCTCAGGAAACCCCCTATGCTGGAATAGGAATCCAGGATTTTGAGGAGACATGCCTATAAACCAAAGCAATGGATCCGATTATGTTGTCAGACCGCCCTTGTTTGTCCACAGAGACCTACACTATTGGGATGGCCTAGGGACTTTGGAGGGTTCTCCTAATTTGTACGAAATTATACAATGGAATGGGCATGGGGTAGGCACAGTCCTAATGTGTGGCTCCAGTGGCCCCAGCCTGGAGTGTGTGTGGCCCAGTACTTTGAGGACAGATGTCTGAAAACACAAACTCAGCTTGGTTTGGGGACGTAGGTATATCAGGCCCCATCTACAAACCATGAGAAGAACTCTTCAGGATATGAAGAAAGAGCGAGTCTGAGGCGCTTGCTCAGGCTATGGTCTCTGTATTTTGTATCAACGAAGGCCGTCGAATGTGAGGAGGCCTCATGGGCCATGGACGAATCTTCCTCTCTGTGAATTTTGCCCGGTCCCAATTGTTTTTCGTAAATCTGTGGGCTGGGATGTTGCCTTCAGGTATGTTACCTCAGGTGTCCGAACCAAAGAGGAATTCCAAAGCAGAGACCTGGGGAAGAGTGAAGGGACAACCCAAACTATGGTTAAAAATTTGGGCCTAGTGGCATGGCAGGCCCCATATGCTGTCTCTTCATCCAGCCACTGAGAGGCCTTACTTGAGGACTGGGCTCAGGCTGAGGGTCACAATGTGTGTTTGTGACCAATGTGGCCCGCGAGCATGGGCGGGGCCTCATGGGCCACACTGGTTTCAACTACACTGAACTTTGGACAACATGCCAATCACAAGGTTTCTTGCCATGGGGAAGGAGTTCTGCTTTCTGCATCATTTTCAAACCTGGGCAGTGGTTGGAGATAAGGTCTAGGTTCTTGATCCTGAAAACCGCAGTTGGGAAGAGATGACGACCTAAGTCCATGGCGGGTCTGATGTGCTCAGTGTGCGGTCAGCTGCCTGGGTGTTGGTCAGCCAGTTCGGGCTCAGGTTGTGTCAGACAGTGCATTAGTGCCCAGGTTAGACTGTATAATTTGGGTACAGTCGAGTGCCTTGTAGTTTTATCCTCCTTTAAGTTGCCTGGGCACCTCATTAGGCAATATATTTTTTTCTAGAGGGTAGGCAGAGTGCTGCATTGTGGGTCCAGAATTGCCAAACTTGAGGAATTCTGGGCCAGTAGTGTGAGGACAGAAGTCTGAGAACACAAGCTAGACTTGAGCTTCAGGCCGAGGGCAGGGCAGGTACCCCCTGAAGTTCTGAACCAATATCTCATGCATCTGAAGTCACGGCGAGGATCAGACGTTGGCTCAGTTTGGAGTTTCTGTGCATGACTGCACCTTCATGAACATGGCTGACTCTCACGACCATGGAGGTTTTCAACACGTTGGGACTTGTGGGATGCCCCTTTCCAGGATTTCTTCTGCGGGACAATTGAGACCTTTTGGGCAGCTCCAGGACTTCCCATATGGAATGACTCCAGAGCACAGTTCGAATATGGATGCCAAGGAAGCCCGCCTCGCATTCCAATTGTCTCCTCGCAACAAGACATTTGAAATCGGATGGCTCTGCTGGAGCAACCGGGGTGGCTGAGTTGAAATGGACTTTCGTGAGCATGGGGCCTAATGTGTGTTTGTGTCCATGAGGACCTTGGAATGGGCGGTGTCACTGGGACCCTGAAGTATTCTCCTAAGCTTTTGACATAGCTTACATGCACAAGTTTCCTCATGGAGACGAGAATTGTTCTCATGGGTGCCTCAGGAAAACCCCTATGCTTGTATTGGAATCCAGGCTTTTGAGGAGACATGCCTGTAAACCAAAGCAATGGATCCGATTATGGCCTAGTGTCCTGTCTGGTTCAATCTTCTTCTCTGAGGACATATATCTATGGTATGAGTGGAGGTAGATGCTCAGCTGGTGTCAGACGGCCCTTGTTTGTCCCGGGAGACCACACAATTGTGATGTCCACGGGTACTTTGTAGGGTTCTCCTAATTTGTACGATTTGGAACAATGGAATGGGCAGAATTCCCATGTATTGTGTAGGCACAGTCCTAATATGTGGCTCCAGCTGCCCAGCCTGGAGGGTGTGTGGCCCAGGATTTCTAGGACAGAAGACTGAAAACACAAACTCAGCCAAGGTTTGGGACGTAGGTATGGCAGGCCCAATCTACAAACCATGAAAAGAACTCTTCAGGATATGAAGAAAGTGCGAGTCTGAGGCGCCTGCTCAGGCTATTTCTTGATTTTGTATCAACGATGGCCGTGGAATGTGGGGAGGCCTCATGGGCCATGGATGAATCTTCCTCTCTGTGGATTTGGCGCGGTCCCCATTGTTATTCGTCAATCTGTGTGATGGGAAGTCACCTTTCAGGTTTGTTACCTCAGGTGTCCCAACCAAAGAGGAATTCCAAAGCAGAGCCCTGGGGAAGAGTGAAGGGACAACCCAAACTGAACCAATATCTCATGCTTCTGAAGTCACGGCGATGATTAGACGTTGGCTCATGTTGGAGTTTCTGTGCATGACTGTCCCTTCAGGAACGAAGCGGAAACTCAAGGCTCTGGTGGTTTTCCCAAGTTGGAAGTTGTGGGATGCCCCCTTCAAGGATTTTTTCGGCGGGACATTTCAGACCTGTTGGGCAGCTCCAGGACATCCCATATGGAATGATTCCGGAGCACCGTTCGAGGATGGATGACAGGAAAGCCCGCCTCGCATTCCAATAGTCTGCTAGCACCAAGACAGTTTAGATTGGATGGTTCTGCGGGAGCTACCGGTGTGACTGAGTTGAATGGGACTTTCGTGGGGCTCCTGGGTGGCTCAGTGTGTTAAGCCACTTCTTTCAACTCAGGTCATGATCTCAGAGTCCTAGGATCGAGCCTCACATCAGGCACTCTGCTCAGCAGGGAGCCTGCTTCCTACTCTCTCTCTGCCTGCTTGTGATCTATGACTGTCAAATAAATAAATAAAATCTTAAAAAAAAAAGTAATGGACTTTCTGAGGTTGGGGTCTAAGGTGTGTTTGTGTCCATGAGGGCCTTGGAATGGGGCGGGGGCACCGGGACCCTGAAGTATTCTCCTAAGATTTGGACATAGCTCCCATGTGCAAGTTTCCTTGTGGAGATGAGATTTGTTCTAATGGGTGCCTCAGGAAACCCACTACGCTGGTATTGGAATCCAAGCTTTTGAGGAGACATGCCTGTAAACCAAAGCAATGGATCCGTTTATGGCCTAGCGTCCTGTCTAGTTCAATTTTCTTCTCTGGGGACATCCATCTGTGGTATGAGTGGAGGTAGATGCTCAGCTGGTGTGAGACCGCCCTTGTTTGTCCTGGGAGACTTACACAATTGGGATGGCCTCGGGGACTATAGAGGGTTCTCCTTATTTGTGCGATTTTCGACAATGGAATGGGCAGAATTCCCATAGATTGGGTAGACACAGTGCTCATGTGTGGCTCCAGTGGCCCTAGCCTAGAGGGTGTGTGGCCCAGGACTTTGAGGACAGAATTCTGAAAACACAAACTTAGCTTAGGTTTGGGGACGTAGGTATGGCAGGCCCAATCTACAAACCGTAGGAAGAACTCTTCAGGATATGAAGAAAGAGCAAGTCTGAGGCGCTTGCTCAGGCTTTTGTCTCTGGATTTTGTATCAACGATGGCCGTGGAATGTGGGGAGGCCACATGGGCCATGGATGAATCTTCCTCTCTGTGGATTAGTCCCGGTCCCAATTGTTTTTCGTCAATCTGTTGGATGGGAGGTCTGCTTTCAGGTTTGTTACCTCAGGTGTCCCAACCAAAGAGGAATCCTAAGCAGAGGCCTGGGAAAGAGTGAAGGGACAACCCAAACTATGGTTAAAAATTGGGGCCTATGGGCAGGGCAGGCCCAATATGCTATCTCATCATCCAGCCGCTGATAGGCCTTACTTGAGGACTGGGCTTAGGCTGAGGGACAGAATGTGTGTTTGTGACCAATGTGGCCCTCGAGCTTGGGTGGGGCCTCATTGGCCACATTGGTTTCAACTACACTGAACTTTGGACAACATGCCAATCACAAGGTCTCTTGCCATGGGGATGGAGTTCTGATTTCTGCATCATTTTCAACCCTGGGCAGAGGTTGGATATAAAGTCTAGGTTCTGAAGCCTGAACCGCAGTTGGGAAGAGATGGTGACCTAAGGCCATGGCGGGTCTGATGTGCTCAGTGTGCGGTCAGCTGTCTGGGTGTTGGTCAGGATGTTCGGGCTCATGTTGTGTCAGACAGTGCATTAGTGTTCTGGTTAGACTATATAATTTGGGTATAGTCGGAGCCGTGTAGGTTTATCCTCATTAAGGTGCCTGGGAGGCTCATTAGGCAAAATATTTTTCGAGAGGGCTGTCAGTGCTGCATTGTGGGTCAGGAATTGCCAGAGTTGAGGGCTTCTGGGCCAGGTGTGTGAGGACAGAATTCTGAGAACACAAGCTAGACTTGGACTTCAGGCTGTGGGCACGACAGGTACCCCCTGCAGATCTGAACCAATATCTCATGCATCGGAAGTCATGGCGAGGATGAGACGTTGGCTCAGTTTGGAGTTTCTGTCCATGACTGCACCTTCATGAATGGAGCAGAATCTCAAGGCCATGGAGTTTCTCCCACGTTGGGAGTTGTGGGATGCCCCCTTCAAGGATTCCTTCTGCGGGACAATTGAGACCTGTTGGGCAGCTCCAGGACCTCCCATATGTAATGACGCCAGAGCACCGTTCGAGGATGAATGCCAAGGAAGCCCACCTCGCTTTCCAATTGTCTCCTCGCAACAAGACAGTGGAGATCGGATGGCTCTGCAGGAGCAACCTGGGTGGCTGAGTTGAAATGGTCTTTCCTGAGGATGGGGCCTAATGTGTGTTTGTGTCCATGAGGGCCTTGGAATGGGGCGGTGGGACCGGGAACCTGAAGTATGTGGCCCTCGAGCATGAGCGGGGCCTCATGGGCCACACTCGTTTCAGCTACACTGAACTTTGGACAACATGCCAATCACAAGGTTTCTTGCCATGGGGAAAGAGTTCTGCTTTCTGCATCATTATCAACCCTGGGCAGTGGTTGGAGATAAGGTCTAGGTTCTGAAGCCTGATAACCACAGTTGGGAAGAGATGACGACCTTAGGCCATGGCATGTTGATGTGCTCAGTATGAGGTCAGCTACCTGGGTGTTGGTCAGGAGGTTCGGGCTCAGGTGGTGACAGACAGTGCATTAGTGCCCAGCTTAGACTATATAATTTGGGTGCAGTGGAGTGCCGTTTAGGTTTATCCTCATTTAAGGTGCCTGGGCAGCTCATTAGGCAATAAAATTTTTTGAAGAGGTCAGGCAGAGTCTTGCCTTGTGGGTCCGGAATTGCAAAACTTGAGGGATTCTTGCCTAGGAGTGTGAGGACAGAAGTCTGAGAACACAAGCTAGACTTGGGCTTCAGGCCGAGGGGAAGCTGGTACCCCCTGCAGATCTGAACCTATATCTCATGCATCTGATGTCACGGTGAGGATCAGACGTTGGCTCAGGTTGGAGTTTCTGTGCATGACAGCCCCTTCATGAACGGTGCGGAATCTCAAGGCCATGGAGGTTTTTCCACGTTGGGAGTTGTGGGATGCCCCCTTCAAGGATTCATGTGCGGGACAATTGAGACCTGTTGGGCAGCTCCAGGACATCACATATGGAATGACTCCAGAGCACCGTTGAAAGATGAATGCCAGGGAAGCCCGCCTCGCATTCCAATTTTCTCCTAGCACAAAGACAGTTTAGAATGGATGGCTCTGCGGGAGCAACCGGGGTGGCTGAGTTGAAATGGACTTTCCTGAGAATGGGGCCTAATGTGTGTTTTTGTCCATGAGGGCCTTGGAATGGGGGGGTGGCACCGGGACCCTGAAGTATTCTCCTAAGTTTTTGACTAGCTCCCATGCACAAGTTTCCTTGTGAAGACGAGATTTGTTCTGATGGGTGACTCAGGAAACCCCCTTTGCTGGTTTGGTTTCCAGGGTTTTGAGTAGACATGCCTGTAAACCAAAGCAATGGATCCGATTATGGCCTAGTGTCCTGTCTGGTTAAATCTTCTTCCCATGGATTGGGTAGTCACAGTCCTAATGTGTGGCTTCAGGGGCCCCAGCCTGGAGGGTGTGTGGCCCAGGACTTTGGGGACAGAAGTCTGATAACACAAACTCATCTTAGGTTGTGGGAGGTAGGTATGGCAGGCCCAATCTACAAACCATGAGAAGAATTCTTCAGGATATGAAGAAAGAGCTAGTCTGAGGTGCTTGTTCAGACATTTGTCTCTGGATATTGTATCAACGATGGCCGTGGAAGATGGGGAGGCCTCATGGGCCATGGACGAATCTCCCTCTTTGTGGATTTGGCCCGGTCCCAAATATTTTTCGTCAATCTGTGGGATGGGAGGTCTCTTTCAGGTTTGCTACCTCAGGTGTCCCAACAAAAGAGGAATTCCAAGCAGAGCCCTGGGGAAGAGTGAAGGGAAAACCCAAACTATGGTTAAAAATTGGGGCCTAGGGGCATGGCATGCCCAATATGCTGTCACTTCATCCAGACACTGAGAGGCCTTACTTGAGGACTGGGCTCAGGCTGAGGGTCACAATATGCGTTTGTGACCAATGTGCCCCGCGAGCATGGGCGGGGCCTAATTGGCCACACTGATTTCAACTACACTGAACTTTGGACAACATGCCAATTACAAGGTTTCTTACCACGGGGAAAGAGTTCTGATTTCTTGATCATTTTTACCCTGGGCAGTGGTTTGAGATAAGGTCTAGGTTCTGAAGCCTGAAAACCGCAGTAGGGAAGAGATGACGACCTAAGTGTGTGTGTGACCTATGTGGCCCGCGAGCATGGGCGGGGCAACATTGGCAACACTGCTTTCAACTACACTGACCTAAGGCCATGGCGGGTCTGATGTGCTCAGTGTGCGGTCAGCTGCCTGGGTTTTGGTCAGGAGGTTCGTGCTCAGTTGGTGCTGATGGTGCATTAGTGCCCAGGTTAGACTATATAATTTGGGTACAGTCGAGTGCCGTGTAGGTTTATACTCATTTAAGGTGCTTGGGCAGCTCATTAGGCAAGATATGTTTTTTTAGAGGGCTGGCAGAGTGCTGCATTGTGGGTCCGGAATTGACAAACTTGAGGGCTTCTAGGCCAGGAGTGTGAGGACAGAAGTGTGAGAACACAAGCTAGACTTGGACTTCAGGCCGAGGCCACAGCAGGTACCCCCTGCAGATCTGACCCAATGTCTCATGCGTATGAAGTCACGGCGAGGATCAGACGTTGGCTCAGTTTGGAGTTTCTGTGCATGACTGCCTCTTCATGAACGGAGCAGTTCTAAAGGCCATGGAGGTTTTCCCACGTTGGGAGTTGTGGGCTGCCCCCTTCAAGGGGCTGCCCCCTTCAAGGATTCCTTCTGCGGGACAATTAAGACCTGTTGGGCAGCTCCAGGACATCCCATATGGAATGACTCCAGAGCACCGTTCGAGGATGGATGCCAGGGAAGCCCACCTCGCATTCCAATTGTCTCCTAGGAACAAGACAGTTTAGGTCGGATGGCTCTGCGGGGGCAAACGGGGTGGCTGAGTTGAAATGGACTTTCCTGTGGCTCCTGGGTGGCTCAGTGGGTTAAGCCGCTTCCTTAGGCTCAGGTCATGATCTCAGAGTCCTGGTTTCGAGCCTCATATCGGGCCTGCTTCCTTCTATCTCTCTGCCTGCCTCTCTGCCTGCTTGTGATCTCTGTCTGTCTTATAAATAAATAAAATCTTTAAACAAAAAAAAGAAATGGACTGCCTGAGGATGGTGCCTAATGTGTGTTTGTGTCCATGAAGGCCTTGGAATGGGGCGGTGGCACCGGGACCCTGAAGTATTCTCCTAAGCTTTTGACATAGCTCCCATGCACAAATTTCCTTGTGGAGACGAGATTTGTTCTGATGGGTGCCACAGGAAGCCCCTTATTCTGGTATTGGAATCCAGGCTTTTGATGAGACATGACTGTAAACCAAAGCAATGGATCCGATTATGGCCTAGGGTCCTGTCTGGTTCAATCTTCTTCTCTAGGGACATCCATCTATGGTATAATTGGAGGTAGATGCTCACCTGTTGTCAGACCACCCTTGTTTGTCCCCGGAGTCCTACACTATTGGGATGGCCCCTGGGACTTTGGAGCGTTCTCCGAATTTGTACGATTTTGGACAATGGAATGGGCAGAATTCCCATAGATTGGGTAGGCAGAGTCCTAATGTGTGGCTCCAGGGGCCCCAGCCTGGAGGGTGTTTGGCCCAGGACTTTGAGGACAGAAGTCTGAAAACACAAACTCAGCTTAGGTTTGCGGACGTAGGAATGGCAGGCCCAATCTACAAACCATGAGAAGAACTCTTCAGGATATGAAGAAAGAGCGAGTCTGAGGCACTTGCTCAGGCTTTAGTATCTGTATTTTGTATCAACGATGGCCGTGGAATGTGGGGAGGCCTCATGGGCTATGGACGAATCTTCCTCTCTGTGGTTTTGGCCCAGTCCCAATTGTTTTTCGTCAATCTGTGGGATGGGAGGTCTCCTTTCAGGTTTGTTACCTCAGTGTCTCAACCAAAGAGGAATTCCAAAGTAGAGCCCCGGGGAAGAGTGAATGGACAACCCAAACTGTGGTTAAAAATTGGGGCCTAGGATCATGGCAGGCCCAATATGCTGTCTCTTCATCCAGCCGCTGAGAGGCATTACTTGAGGACTCTGCTCAGGCTGAGGGTCACAATATATATATATTTTTTTTCTAGAGGGCAGGCAGAGTCCTGCATTGTGGGTCCGGAATTGCCAAATTTGAGGGCTTCTGGGCCAGGAGTGTGAGGAGAGAAGTCTGATCAGGACAATTGAGACCTGTTTGGCAGCTCCAGACATCCCATATGGAATGACTCCAGAGCACCGTTCAAGATCGATGCCAGGGAAGCCCGCCTCGCATTCCAATTGTCTCCTAGCACCAAGCAGTTTAGATTGGATGGCTCTGCGGGTGGAACCGGGGTGGCTGAGTTGAATTGGATTTTCCTGAGGATGGGGCCTAATGTGTGATTGTGTCCATGAGGGCCTTGGATTGGGGCGGTGGCACAGGGCCCATGAAGTATTCTCCTAAGGTTTTGACATAACTCCCATGCACAAGTTTCCTTGTGGAGATAGATTTGTTCTGATCGGTGCCTGAGGAAACCATTTTTGCTGGTATTAGAATGCAGTCCTTTGAGGAGACATGCCTGTAAACCAAATCAATGCATCCGATTATGGGCTAGGGTCCTGTCTGGTTCCATCTTCTTCTCTGGGGACATCCATCTATGTTATGAGTGGAGGTAGATGCTCAGCCGGTGTCAGACCGCCCTTGTTTGTCCCAGGAGACCTACACTATTGGGATGGCCTCGGGGACTTTGGAGGGTTCTCCTGATTTGTAAGATTTTGAACAATGGAATGCGCAGAATTCCCATGGATTGGGTAAGCCCAGTCCTACTGTGTGGCTCCAGGGGCACCAGCCTTTACGGTGTGTGTCCCAGGACTTTGAGGACACAAGTCTGAAAACACAAACTCACCTTAGGTTTGGGGACGTAGGAATGGCAGGCCCAATCTACAGACCATGAGAAGAAATCTTCAGGGTATGAAGAAAGAGCTAGTCTGAGGCGCTTGCTCAGGCTTTTGTCTCTGGATTTTGTATCAACGGTGGCCGTGGAATGTGGGGATTCCTCATGTGCCATGGACGAATCTTCCTCTTTGTGGATTTGGCCCAGTCCCAATGGTTTTTCGTCAATCTCTGGGATGGGAGGTCTCCTTTCAGGTTTGTTACCTCAGTGTCCCAACAAAAGAGGAAATCCAAAGCAGAGCCCTGGGGAAGAGTGAAGGGACAACCCAAACTATGGCTAAAATTGGTGCCTTGGGGCATGGCAGGCCCAATATACTGTCACTTCATCCAGCCACTAAGAGGCCTTACTTGAGGACTTGGCTCAGGCTGAGGGTCACAATGTGTGTTTGTGACCAATGTGGCCAACAAGCATCCCCGGGGATCATGGGCCACACTGGTTTCAACTACACTGAACTTTGGACAACATGCCAATCACATGGATTCTTGCCATGGGAAAGGAGTTCTGATTTCTGCATCATTTTCAACCCTGGGCAGTGGTTGGAGATAATGTCTAGGTTCTGAAGCCTGAAAATCGCAGTTGGGAGGAGATGAAGACCTAAGGCCATGTCGGGTCTGATGTGCTCAGTGTACGGTCAGCTGCCTGGGTGTTGGTCAAGAGGTTCAGGCACAGGTTGGGCCAGAGTGCATTACTGCCCAGGTTAGCCTACATAATTTGTGTACAGTCGAGTGCCGTGTATGTTTATCATCATTTGAGATTCCTCGGAAACTCATTTGGAAATATATTTTTTCTAGAGTGCTGGCAGTCTGGTGCATTGTGGGTCCGGAATTGCTAGACTTGAGGGGTTCTGGGTAGTAGTGTGAGGACAGTAGTCTGAGAACACAAGCTAGACTTGGGCTTCAGGCCGAGGGCACGGCAGGTACCCCCTGCAGATCTGAACCAATATCTCATGCATCTGAAGTCACGGCGAGGATCAGACGTTGGCTCAGGTTGGAATTTCTGTGCATGACTGCCCCTTCATGAACGGAGCGGAATCTCAAGGCCATGGGGGTTTTTCCACGTTGGGAGTTGTGGATGCCACCTTCAAGGATTCCTTCTGCGGGACAATTGAGACCTGTTGGGCAGATCCAGTACATCTCATATGAAATGACTCCAGAGCACCGTTCGTGGATGGATTCCAGGGAAGCCCGCCTCGCATTCCAATTGGCTAATAGCAACAAGACAGTGTAGATCAGATGGCTCTGCGGGAGCAACCGGGGTGGCTGAATTGAAATGGACTATCCTGGGTCTCCTGGGTGGCTCAGTGGGTTAAGCTGCTGCCTTTGGCTGAAGTCATGATCTCAGAGTTCTCGATCAAGCCTCATATCAGGCTCTCTGCTTAGCAGGGAGCCTACCTCCTACTCTCTCTCTGCCTGCCTCTCTGCCTGCTTGTGATCTTTGCCTGTCAAATAAATAAAAGAAATCTTAAATAGAAAAAAAAAAAGAAATGGTCTTTCCTGAGGATGGGGCATAATGTGTGTTTGGGTCCATGAGGGCCTTGGTTTGGGGCGGTGGCACAGTGACCCTGAAGTATTCTCCTAAGCTTTTGACATAGCTCCCATGCACAAGTTTCCTTGTGGAGATGAGATTTGTTCTCATGGGTGCCTCAGGAAACCCGCTTTGCTGGTATTGGAATCCAGTCCTTTGAGGAGACATGCCTGTAAACCAAAGCAATGCATCCGATTATGGCCTAGGGTCCTGTCTGGTTCAATCTTCTTCTTTGGGGATATCCATCTATGGTATGAGTGGAGGTAGATGCTCAGCTGGTGTCAGACCGCCCTTGTTTGTCCCGGGAGACCTACACTATTGGGATGGCCTCGGGGACTTTGGAGGGTTCTCCTGATTTGTACGATTTTGGACAATGGAATGGGCAGAATTCCAAAGGATTGTGTAGGCACAGTCCTAATATGTGACTCAGGGGCCACAGCCTGGAGGGTTTGTGGCCAAGGACTTTGAGGACAGAAGTCTGAAAACAAAAACTCAGCTTAGGTTTGGGGACGTAGGTATGGCAGGCCAAATCTACAAACCATGTGAAGAACACTTCAGTATCTGAAGCAAGAACGAGTCTGAGGCGCTTGCTCAGGCTTTTGTCTCTGGATTATGTATCAATAGCCGTGGAATGTGCGGAGACCTCATGGGCCATGGACGAATCTTCATCTCTGTGGATTAGGCACGGCCCAATTGTTTTTCGTCAATCTGTTGGATGGGAGGTCTCCTTTCAGGTTTGTTACCTCAGGTGTCCCAACCAAAGAGGAATTCCAAAGCAGAGCACTGTGGAAGAGTGAAGGGGCTACCCAAACTCTGCTTAAAAATTGGGGCCTAGGGGCAGGGCAGGCCCAATATGCTGTCCCTTCAATAGCCACTTAGAAGCCTTACTTGAGGACTGGGTTCAGGCTGAGGGTCACAATGTGTGTTTGTGACCAATGTGGCCTGCGTACATGGGCGGGGCCACATGGGCAACACTGGTTTCATCTACACTGTACATTGGACCACATTCCAATCACAAGGTGTCTAGCCATGGGGAAGGAATTCTGATTTCTGCATCATTTTCAACCCTGGGCAGTGGTTGGAGATAAGGTCTAGGTTCTGAAACCTGAAAACCGCAGTTGGGTAGAGATGAGGACTTAAGGCCTTGGCGGGTCTGATTTGCTCAGTGTGCAGTCAGCTGTCTGGGTGTTGGTCAGCATGTTGGGCTCAGGTTGTGTCAGACAGTGCATTATGCCCATGTTAGACTATATATTTGAGTACAGTCGAGTGCCGTGTAGGTTTATCCTCATTTAAGGTGCCTGGGCAGCTCTTAAGCAATAAATTTTTTCTAGAGGTCAAGCAGAGTGCTGCATATGTGTCCGGAATTGCCAGACTTGAGGGATTCTGGGCCAGGAGTGTGAGGACAGAAGTCTGAGAACAGAAGCTAGACTTGGGCTTCAGGCCGAGGGCACGGCAGGTACCCCCTTCAGATCTGAACCATTATCTCATGCATCTGAACTCTCGGCGAGGATCAGACGTTGGCTCAGGTTTGAGTTTCTGTGCATGACGGCCCCTTCATGAAGGGAGCGGAATCTCGAGGCCATGGAGGTTTTCCCACGTTGGGAGTTGTGGGATGCCCCCTTCAAGGATTCCTTCTGCGGGACAATTGAGACCTGTTGGGCAGCTCCAGGACGTCCCATATGGAAAGACTCCAGAGCATCGTTCGAGGATGGATGCCAGGGAAGCCCGCCTCGCATTCCAATTGTCTCCTAGCAACAAGACAGTTGAGATCTTCTGGCTCTGCGGGAGCAACCAGGTTGGCTGAGTTGAAATGGACTTTCATGAGGATGTGGCCTAATGTGTGTTTGTGTCCACGAGGGCCTTGGAATGGGGCGGTGGCACTGGGACCCTGAAGTATTCTCCTTAGCTTTTGACATAGCTCCCATGCACAAGTTTCCTCGTGGAGACGAGATTTAACCTGATGGGTGCCTCAGGAAACCCCCTATGCTGTTATTGGAGTCCAGGCTTTTGAGGATACATGCCTGTAAACCAAAGCAACTGATCCGATTATGGCCTAGGGACCTGTCTGGTTCAATCTTCTTCTCTGGGGCATCCATCTATGGTATGAGTGGAGGTAGATGCTCAGCTGGTGTCAGACCGCCCTTGTTTGTCCCGGGAGACCTACACTATTGGGATGGCCTCGGGGAATTGGAGGGTTCTCCTAATATGTACGATTTTGGACAATGGAATGGGCAGAATTCCCATTCATGGGGTAAGCACAGTCCTAATGTGAGGCTCCAGGGGCCCCAGCCTGGAGGGTGTGTGGCCCAGGACTTTGCGGACAGAAGTCTGAAAACACAAACTCAGCTTAGGTTTGGGGACGTAGGTATGGCAGGCCCAATCTCAAACCATGAGAACAACTCTTCAGGATATGAAGAAAGAGTGAGTCAGAGGCGCTTGCTCAGGCTTTTGTCTCTGGATTTTGTATCAACTATGGCCGTGGAAAGTGGGGAGGCCTCATGGGCCATGGGCGAATCTTCCTCTCTGTGGATATGGCCCGGTCCCAGTGGTTTTTCGACAATCTGTAGGATGGGAGGTGTCCTTTCAGGTTTGTTACCTCAGGTGTCTCAACCAAAGAGGAATTCCAAAGCAGAGCCCTGGGGAAGAGTGAAGGGACAACCCAATTATGGTTAAAAATTTGGGCCTAGGGGCATGGCAGGCCCAATATGCTGTCTCTTCATCCAGCCACTGAGAGGCCTTACTTTAGGACTGGACTCGGGCTGAGAGTCAAAATGTGTATTTGTGACCAATTGGCCTGCGAGCATGGGCGGGGCCCCATGGGCCACACTGTTTTCAACTTCACTGAACTTTGGACAACATGCCAATCACAAGGTTTCTTGCCATGGGGAAGGAGGTCTGATTTCTGCATCATTTTCAACCCTGGGCAGTGGGTGGATTTAAGGTCTAGGTTCTAAATCCTGAAAACCGCAGTTGGGAAGAGATGATGACCTAAGGCCATGGTGGGTCTGATATGCTCAGTGTGCGGTCAGCTGCCTGGTTGTTGGTCAGGAGGTTCGGGCTCAGGTTGTGTCAGACATTGCATTAGTGTCCAGGTTCGACTTTATAATTTTGTTACAGTCGAGTGCCGTGTAGTTTTATCCTCATTTGTGGTGCCTGGGCAGCTAAGTACGCAAGATATTTTTTCTAGAGGGCAGGCAGAGTGCTGCATTGTGGGTCCAGAATTGCCAAAAGTGAGGGCTTCGGGGCCAGTAGTGTGAGGACAGAAATCTGAGAACACCAGCTAGACTCCGATGTCAGGCCGAGGGCAGGGCAGGTACCCCCTGCAGATATGAACCAATATCTCATGCATCTGAAGTCACGGCGTGGATCAGACTTGGCTCAGGTTGGAGTTTCTGTGCATGACTGCCCCTTCATGAACGAAGCAAAGTCTTAAGGCTGTTAACGTTTTCCCACGTTGGGAGTAGTTCGATGCCCCCTTCAAGGATTCCTTATTCGGGACATTTGAGACCTGTTGGGCAGCTCCAGGACATTTCCAGAGCATCGTTCGAGGATGGATGCCAGGGAAGATTGCCTCGCATTCCAATTGTCTCCTAACAACAAGAGAGTTGAGATCTGATGGCTCTGCGGGAGACACCGGGAAGGCTGAGTTGAAATGGACTTTCCCGAGGTAAGGTCCTAAAGTGTGTTTGTGTCCATGGGGGCCTTGGAATGGAGCGGTGGCACCGGGACCCTGAAGTATTCTCCTAAACTTTTGACATAGCTCCCATGCTCAAGTTTCCTTGTGCAGATGAGGTTTGTTCTGATGGGTGCCTCAGGAAACCCCCTATGCTTGTATTGGAATTCAGGCTTTTGAGGAGACATGATTGTAAACCAAAGCTTGGATCCGATTATGGCCTAGGGTCATGTCTGGTTCCATCTTCTTCTCTGGGGACATCCATCTATGTCATGTGTGGAGATAGATGCTCAGCTGGTGTCAGACAGCCCTTGTTTGTCCCGGGAGACCTACACTCTTGGGATGGCCTCGGGGACTTTGCAGGGTTCTCCTAATATGTACGATATTGAACAATGGAATGGGCAGAATTTCCATGCATGGGGTAAGCACAGTCCTAATGTGTGGCTCCAGGGGCCCCATCCTGGAGGGTGTGTGGCACTGGAATTTGAGGACAGAAAGCTGAAAACACAAACTCAGCTTAGGTTTGGGGACGTCGGTATGGCAGGCCCAATCTACAAACCATGAGAATAAAACTTCAGGATATGAAGAAAGAGCGAGTCTGAGGCGCTTGCTCAGGCTTTTGTCTCTGGATTTTGTATCAACCATGGCCTTGGAATGTGGGGAGGCCTCCTGGGCCATGGACAAATCTTCCTCTCTGTGGATATGGCCCGGTCCCAATGATTTTTCGTCAATCTGTGAGATGGGAGGTCTCCTTTCAGGTTTGATACCTCAGGTGCCCCAAACAAATAGGAATTCCAAAGCAGAGCCCTGGGGAAGAGAGAAGGGACTAGACAGTTGAGATCTGATGGCTCTGCGGAGGAAACCGGGGTGGCTGAGTTGAAATGGACTTTCTTGAGGATGGGGCCTAATGTGTGTTTGTGTCCATGAGGGCCTTGTAATGGAGGCTAGCCTGGAGGTTGTTTGGGTCCAGGCTGTGGGCACAGATGTCTGGAAACACAAACTCAGCTTATGAGTGGCGCCTAGTGTATGGCAGGCCGGATGTACAGCCCAAGAGGGATCTCCTGGGCCTCTGAAACAAGGGCGAGTGGGAGGCGTTCCTTCAGGCTTTTGTCTCTGGATGTTGTGTCCGGGATAGCCGTGGATTGGACGGGTGGCCTCAGGGAATATGGACGAGTATCCCTCTCTGGGCATTTGTCCCAGCTCCCAAGAGTTTGGGGTCATTGTGTGGGAAGGGTAGAGTCGTGTTGTCTGGCTCATGTGTCTCTCCAAGAAAGGGATTCGAGAGCAGAGCCCCAGGTACGGGCGGGGAGACTGGAAAACTCAAACAAGGTGAGGATTGGGTGCATAGCGGCCTGGCAAGCCCCATATATGGGCTCTTGGTCCAGGCCCTGACAGGCCTTACTTTGACATGGGGCTCACACTGAGGGTCACAGTGTGAATTTGTGCTGCAGCACTCACGGTTGGGCGTGGAATCAGGGGCCATGAAGGTTTCTCTCAACCTGAAAGTGTGACTCCATGCCAAGAGCAAGCTTTACAACCATGGGGAAGGAGGAGTTCTCTTTTGTGCTTGCTATACCCAGCTGTGTGGAGAATTGATATAATGTCTAGGTTCAGATATCTGAAAACCAAGGTTAGGAAGAGGTGACGGTATAAGACCATGGCGTGTCCGAAGTGCTGGGTGTGTGGCCAGCTGTCTCCTTGTCTGTCTCGATGTGTGGCATCAGGCTGTGTCAGATGGAGCATAAGTGCCAAGAGCAGCCTATCCAGTTCGGGTACCGTCGAGGCCCGAGCAGGTTGATCCTCATCTGGGTTTTCTGGAGAACCCCACAGGGAAACGTTGTTCTTCCGTTGGGCAGACCCTGGGCTGGATTGTGGTTCTGGAGTTCCTAGTCCGGAGGGCTTGTTTGCCAGGAGTGTGAGGAAGGAAGTCTGAAAACACAAGCTAGCCTGAGGTTTGGGACCAAGGGCAGAGCAGGCCCACTCTGCAGAGGCTGTATCGAGATCTCCTGCACTGAGGTCATGTCATATATGAGACGTGCCTCAGGCTAGAGTTTTTGTCCAGCATGGCCTCTTCCTTAAGGGTGTGGGGGCTTCATGACGCCAGGGAGGTTTGCCTACGATGGGATTTGTGAACTACTCCAAACCTCAAGGTTTCCTTCTGCACGACAGTCGAGTCCTATTGGATGGTTCCAGGAGGTCCCATATGGAAACACTCGAGAGCAGGTGTCTAAGCATGGATGCCTGGGAACGCCACCTCATATTCCCACTCTTTAGTCAGGACAAGTCAGGCTCAATCTGCGGGCTCCTGGGTCAGCTACCCAGAGGGGAGAGTTGAAATGGACTCTCCTGAAGATGAGTCCTACTGTGGCTTGGTGGCCTGGGAGACCTTGGAATGTGGAGGGGGCTCAGGACTCTGCAGGATTCTCCAACCTGAGGTGTTTAACATGGCTCCAACAAGGAAGCTTCCATGTGGAGTCGAGAGGTGTTATGTTCAGTGCCTCAGGAAAGCCCCATATCCTGTTCTTCAAACCAAAGCCTCTGAGGAGTGACAGCTGGACACCAAAGCAAGAGTTGAGATTAGGGCCTAACGGCCTGTCCGGCTCAACCTTCTATCTCTGTTGACATCTGTGTGCATGCCTTGGTGGAAGTAGCTGCTCAGCTTGTGTCCGAATGCCCCTGTTTCTCCAGGGAGGCTCCCAGTAGTGGGATGTCCTTGAGGTTTCTCATATTCTGGAGGTGTGACGCCAAAGGAATGGACACAGTTTTCCAGGAGAGAGCAGGCACGGTCCTGTGGTCCAATGTGCTAGGTGTGCAGCCAGCTGTGTCGGTGTCTGTTGGAAGGTCTGGGCTCAGGCTATTTGCGACAGAGCATCAGTGTTTAAGGTAGCCTATGCAATTGGGGTGTTGCCGACGGCCAAGCTCTTTGGTCCTCATTTGGGGTTTCTGGGCAGCACCATAGACAATATTTTTCTCCTGGGAGGCAGGCAGAGTGCTTCATTGTGGCCCCAGAATTCCCAGGAGGGTGGGTTAGTGGGCCCGGAATGTGAGGACAGAAGTCTGAAAACACAAGCTAGGGTGAGGATTGGAGCCAAGGGCAGAGCAGGCCCACTCTGCAGAGGCTGAATCAAAATCTACTTCATCTGAAGTCAGGCTGAGGATCAGACGTTGGCTGAGGCTGGAGTATGTGTCCATGATGGCACCTTCATGAAGCAGGGGCCTCATGAGGCCAAGGAAGTTTTCCCACGCTGAGTTTGGAGGTTACCCCAACCACAAGGTTTCCTTCTGCGGGACATTCGAGTCCTGTTGCATGGCTCCAGGACATAGGATACGGAAGTACTGGAGAGCAGGGTTCGAAGGATGGATCCCTGAACAGCATGCCTTGCATTCCCATTGGCCATTAGCCACAAGATATGTTTGATCTGCTGCCTCTGGGGCACGCTACCCAGGGGGCTACGTTGAAATGGCCTCTCCTGAGGATGCGTCGTAACTTGCGTTTGTGTCCATGGAGACCTTGGAATGTGCAGGTTGTTCAGTGGCCCTGCGGAACTCTCCTACCTGAAGGGTTTGATACGTCCCCAGTAAGAAAGCCCCCCA
This sequence comes from Mustela nivalis, assembly GCF_964662115.1. Lineage (NCBI taxonomy): Eukaryota > Metazoa > Chordata > Mammalia > Carnivora > Mustelidae > Mustela > Mustela nivalis. The sequence goes on along the minus strand of NW_028134470.1, from coordinate 11,028 downwards.
TGTGGAGACGAGAGAGGTTTCTTTGGTGCCTCAGAAAAGCCCCGTCTGCTGGTCTACGAAAACATTCCTCTGAGGACGGACACATGGAAACCAAATCTAAGGTTCAGATTAGGGCCAGGGGGCCTGTCCATTTCAACCTTCTGTCTCTGGGGACACTGTCTGAGAGTCTAAGTGGATATAGATGCTCCGCTGGTGTCAGAGAGCCCCTCTTAGTCCAGGGTGGCCTACACTATTGATGACCTCAGGGGCCTTGGAGCTTTTCCCTAACCTGTAGGGTTGTGGTCAATGGATTGGGCACAATTTCCTTGGAGAGGGCAGGCACAATCTTTCGCTGTGGCTCCAGAGGCCCTAGCCTGGAGGTTGTGTGGGTCCAGGCTGTGGGCACAGAAGTCTGAAAACACAAACTCAGCTTATGCGTGGCGCCTAGCGTATGGCAGGCCGCATGTACAGCCCGAGAGGGAGCTCCTGGGCCTCTGAAACAAGGGCGAGTGGGAGGCGTTCCTTCAGGCCTTTGTCTCTGGATGTTGTGTCCGGGATAGCCGTGGATAGGAGGGATGGCCTCAGAGACTGTGCACGAGTATCTCTCTTTGGGGATTTGTCCCAGCTCCCAAGAGTTTGGGGTCATTTTGTGGTAAGGGTGGAGTCGTGTTTTCTGGCTCATGTGTCTCTCCAAGTAAGGGATTCCAGAGCAGAGCCCCTGGTATGGGCTGGGCGACTGGTAAACTCAAACACTGGTGAGGATTGGGAGCATATGGCCTTTGCAAGCCCCATATGTGGGCTCTTGGTCCAGGCCCTGACAGGCCTTTCTTTGACATGGGGCCCATGCTGAGGGTCACAGTGTGAATTTGTGCCCAAGCAGCACTCAAGTCTGGGCGTGGCATCAGGGGCCATAAAGGTTTCTCCCACGCTGAAGTTGTGATTCCATGCCAAGAGCAAGCTTTACAACCATGGGGAAGGAGGAGTTCTGTTTTGTGCCTGCGATACCCAGTTGTGTGGAGAATTGATATAATGTCTAGGTTCAGATATCTGAAAACTAAGGTTAGGAAGAATTGACGGCATAAGACCATGGCGTGTCCGAAGTGCTGGGTATGCGGCCAGCTGTCTCCTTGTCTGTCTGGACATCTGGCTTCAGGCTGTGTCAGACAGAGCATGAGTGCCCAGAGCAGCCTATCCATTTCGGGGACGGTCGAGGCCCGAGCAGGTTGATCCTCATCTGGGTTTTCTGGAGAACCCAACAGGGAAACGTTTTTCTTCCATTGGGCAGACACTGGGCTGGGTTGTGGTTCTGGAGTACATAGTCCGGAGGGCTTGTTTGCCAGGAGTGTGAGGAAGCAAGTCTGAAAACACAAGCTAGCGTGAGGTTTGGGACCGAGGGCATGGCAGGCCCACACTGCAGAGGCTGAATCGAGATCTCCTGCTTTGAGGTCATGTCAAATATGAGACGTGCCTCAGGCTAGAGTTTTTGTCCAGCATGGCCTCTTCCTGAAGGGTGTGGGTTTTTCATGAGGCCAGGGATGTTTGCCTACGATGGGATTTGTGAACTACTCCAAACCTCAAGGTTTCCTTCTGCACGACTGTCGAGTCCTCTTGGATGGTTCCAGGAAGCCCCATACGGAAAGACTCGAGAGCAGGTGTCTAAGCATGGATGCCTGGGAACACCACCTCATATTCCCACTGTTTAGTCAGGACAAGGGTGGCTCAATCTGTGGGCTCCTGGGTGAGCTACCCAGAGGGGAGAGTTGAAATGGACTCTCCTGAAGATGAGTCCTACTGTGGCTTGGTGGCCTGGGAGACCTTGGAATGTGGAAGTGGCTCAGGGACTCTGCAGGATTCTCCAAACTGAGGTGTTTGACACGGCTCCAACAAGGAAGCTTCCCATGTGGAGATGAGAGAAGTTCTGTTCAGTGCCTCAGGAAAGCCCCATATCCTGTTCTTCGAACCAAAGCCTCTGAGGAGTGACACCTGGAAAACAAAGCAAGAGTTGAGATTAGGGCCTAAGGGCCTGTCCGGCTCAACCTTCTATCTCTGTTGACATCTGTATGCATGCCTTCGTGGAGGTAGCTGCTCAGCTTGTGTCAGAATGCCTCTGTGTGTCCAGGGAGGCTCCCAGTAGTGGGATGTCCTCGGGGGCCTTGAGGTTAATCATATTCTGGAGGTGTGACGCCAAAGGAATGGACACAGTTTCCCAGGAGAGAGCAGGCACGGTCCTGTGGTAATGCTCCAGAGGACCCAGCCTAGAGGCTGTGTTTGCCAGGGCTGTGGGGACAGATGTCTGAAAAAGCAAACTTGGCTCAGGTAGGGGCCAAGGTAATGGCAGGCCTGATCACCACTCCGTGAGGGGAGATCCTCTGGATATCAAAGGAGGGCAAGTGGGAGGCAGTTGCTCAGGCTTTTGTCTCTGGGTGTTGCGTTCACAGTGGCCGTTCAGGGTAGGGGTTGCTTCAGGGGCTGAGGAAGACCCTTCCTCTCGGGGGATTGTCCAAGCTCCCAAGTGTTTTGGTTCATTCTGTGGGAAGGGAAGAGTACTGTTTTCTGCCACAAGGGACCCCCCAAGAGAGGGACTCTAGAGCAAAGCAATGGGATCCCTCAACTGGAATACACACCTTCTAGTTAGTCCTGGGTGCCTATGGGCATGGCAAGCCACATATGCGGGCTCTTGGTCCAGTCACTGAGAGGCGTTACTTGAATAAGGAACTCACGCTGAGGGTTACAATGTGTGTTGGTGCCCAAGGCGGCGCTCACGCATGGTCGTGGCCTCATGGGCCATGCCGTTTTCTTCTACACTGAAGGTTGGACTCACTGCCAGCAGCAAGGTTTATTGCCATGGGGAAGGAGGGGTTCTGACTTGTGCATCAGGTTACCCCTGTGCAGGGATTGGAGATAAGTCTAGGATCCGAAGACTGAAAACCCAGGTTGGGAATGGATGGTGGACTAAGGCAGTGGCGGGTCCAATGTGCTGGGTGTGCAGCCAGCTGTTTCGGTGTCTGTTGGAAGGTCTGGGCTCAGTCTATTTTCGAAAGAGCATTAGTGTTTAAGGTAGCCTATGCAATTGGGGTGTTGCCGAGGGCCAAACAGTTTGATCTTCATTTGGGGTTTCTGGGCAGCACCATAGACAATTTTTTTCTCCTGGGTGGCAGGCAGAGTGCTTCATTGTGGCCCCAGAATTCCCAGTAGGGAGGGTTTGTGGGCCAGGAGTGTGAGGACGGAAGTCTGAAAACACAAGCTAGGGTGAGGATTGGAGCCAAGGGCAGAGCAGGCCCACTCTGCAGAGGCTGAATCAAAATCTCCTGCATCTGAAGTCAGGCTGAGGATCAGATGTTGGCTGAGGATGGCGTATGTGTCTATGATGGCACCTTCATGAAGCGGGGGCCTGGAGGCCTGTCCATTTCAACCTTCTGTCTCTAGGGACACTGTCTGAGAGTCTAAGTGGATATAGATGCTCCGCTGGTGTCAGAGAGCCCCTCTTAGTCCAGGGTGGCCTACACTATTGATGACCTCAGGGGCCTTGGAGCTTTTCCCTAACCTGTAGGGTTGTGGTCAATGGATTGGGCACAATTTCCTTGGAGAGGGCAGGCACAATCTTTCGCTGTGGCTCCAGAGGCCCTAGCCTGGAGGTTGTGTGGGTCCAGGCTGTGGGCACAGAAGTCTGAAAACACAAACTCAGCTTATGCGTGGCGCCTAGCGTATGGCAGGCCGGATGTACAGCCCGAGAGGGAGCGCCTGGGCCTCTGAAACAAGGGCGAGTGGGAGGCGTTCCTTCAGGCTTTTGTCTCTGGATGTTGTGTCCGGGATAGCCGTGGATAGGAGGGGTTGCCTCAGGGACTATGGACGAGTATCCCTCTCTGGGTATTTGTCCCAGCTCCCAAGAGTTTGGGGTCATTTTGTGGGAAGGGTGGAGTTGGGTTTTCTGGCTCATGTGTCTCCTCAAGAAAGGGATTCCAGAGGAGAGCCCCAGGTACGGGCGGGGTGACCGTTAAACTCAAACACTGGTGAGGATTGGGTGTATGGGGGCTTGGAAAGCAAGCATGCGCGGGGCCTCATGGGCCACACTGGTTTCAACTACACTGAACGTTGCACAACATGCCAACCACAAGGTTTCTTGCCCTGGGGAAGGATTTCTGATTTCTGCATTACGTTCAGACCTAGGCAGTGAATAGAGATAAGGTCTAGGTTCTGAAGCCTGAAAACCGAGGTGGAGAGAGATGACGTTCTAAGGCCATGGCGGCTCGATGTGCTCAGTGTGCGGCCAGCTGTCTTGGTGGGGCCAGGTGTTCTAGGCTCAGGCTGTGTCAGAAAGGGCATTAGTGCCCTGGTCAGCCTATGTATTTGGGGTACAGCCAAGGTAGGTGCATGTTGATCCTCAATGGGGTTACTTGGTAGCCCCAGAGGGCAATGTGTTTCTTCTGGAGGGCAGGCAGAGTGCTGCTTTGTAGTTCTGGATTGCCAAATTGGAGGGCTTCTGGGTCAGAAGTCTGAGGAAAGAAGTCTGAGAACACAAGCTAGGCTTAGGTTTCTGGGTGAGGACATGGCAGGCACAATCTACAGAACTGAATAGAGATCTCGTGCATCTGAAGTCATGGCGAGGATCAGACGATCGCTCAGGTTGGAGTTTCTGACCCTGATAGCCCCCTCATGAAGGGGGGGATCACGAGGCCATGGCGGTTTTCCCACAATGGGAATTGTGAGAAGGTCCAAACTGCAAAGTGTCTTCTGCAGGACAATTGAGACCTGTTGTTGGCTCCAGACTAATGATTCTGAGCAAAGTTCTAAGGATGGATGGCTGGGTAGCCCACCTCGCATTCCAATTGTCTCCTAGCAACTAGACAGGTTAGTTCTGCTGGATCTAGGGGAGAAACCGTGGAAGCTGAGTTGAAATGGACTCTCCTGTAGATGGGTCCTATTGTGCTTTTGTGTCTTTGGAGACCTTGGAATGAAGCGGTGGCACTGGGGCTCTGAAGGGTTCTCCTAAACAGAGCCTTTAAAAAAGCTCCAACGTGCAAGTTTCCCATGTGTAGATGAGATGTTTTCTGATGGGTGAGTCAAGAAACAGCCATATGATGGTTTTGAAATCCAGGCCTATGAGGAGAGATGCCTGGAGACAAAAGCAATGGATATGATTAGTGCCTAGGGGCCTGTTCTTTCCTTTTTACCTCTGGGGACATCTGTCTATGGGTCTGAGTACAGGTAGGTGCTCAGATGGGCTCAGATTGCCCCTGTTTTACCTGGGAAGCCACCACTAATGAGATGGATCAGGGAATTTGGAGGTTTATCCTATTAGAAGGGATGTAGCCATTGGAATGGGCACACACAATTCCCTTGGAGAGGGCAAGTACAGTCCTCAGGTTTGGCTCCAGGGGCCTGAGCCTGTAGGTTGAGTAGTCCAGGACTGTTTGGACAGTTGTCTGAAAACACAAACTTGGCTTATGTTTCAGGTCATAGGGATGGCAGGACTTATCTACAGACCATGAGGAAAACTTTTTGGGATTTGAGAAAAGGGCGAGTGTGAGGCTCTTGCTCAAGTTTTTGTCTCTGGATATCGTGTCACTCATGGTCGTGAAATTTCTGGGTGACTTCATGGGAAATGGACGAGTCTTACTCCCTGGTGGTTTGGTCCGACAAAGGGTTTGGGGTCACACTGTGGGATGGAAGAAGTCCGTTTTTTTTTTTTTTGATGTTGTTTTCTTTTTAACCACAGGTGTCGCACCAAATGAGGGACTCCAGAGTAGAGCGCTGGGGTGGGGGTGACTGGACAATCAGAAATCTGGTTAAAAATTGGGGCCTAGGAACATATCAAGCCCATTATGACATCTAATGTCCAGTCACTGAGAGGACTTACTAGAGGACAGGACTCATGCTGAGGGTCACAATGCGTGTTTATGCCCTTGTCGCACTCAAGAATGGGCGGGGCCTCAGGGTGAATGCTGGTATCTCCTACACTGAACATTGGACGACGTGCCAACCACAAGGTTTCTTACCATGGGTAAGGAGGTGTTCTGATTTCTGCATCACACTCACCCCTGGGCAGTGATTGGAGATAATGTCTCGGTTCTGAGGCCTGAAAACTGAGGTAGGGAAGAGATGATGACCTAAGGCCATGGCGGGTCTTATGTGCTCAGTGTGCGGTCTGCTTTCCGGGTGTTGGTAAGGAGGTCCGGGTACAGGTTGTGTCCGACAGTGCATTAGTGCCCAGGTTAGACTATATAATTTGGGTAAATCGAGTGCTGTGGAGGTTTTCCTCATTGAAGGTGCATGGGCAGCTCATGAGGCAATAATTTTTTTCTAGAGGGCAGGCAGAGTGCTGCATTTTGGGTCTGGAATTGCCAAACTTGAGGGCTTCGGGGGCAGGAGTGTGAGGACGGAAGTCTTAGAAGACAAGCTAGACTTGGGTTTCAGGCCGAGGGCACGGCAGGTACCCCTTCCAGATCTGAACCAATACTCATGCATCTGAAGTCCGGGCGAGGATCAGACGTTGGCTCAGGTCGGAGTTTCCGTGCATGACGGCCGCTTCATGAAGGGAGCGGATTCTCGAGGCCACTGAAGTTTTCCCACGTTGGGAGTTGTGGGATGCCCCCTTCAAGGATTCCTTCTGCGGGACAATTGAGACCTGTTGGACAGCTCCAGGACATCCCATATGGAATGACTCCAGCGCACCCTTCGAGGATGGATGCTTGGGAAGCCCGCCTCGCATTCCAATTGTCTCCTAGCAACAAGACAGTTTAGATCTGATGGCTCTGCGGGAGCGACCGGGGTGGCTGAGTTGAAATGGACTCCCCTGAGGATGGGTCCTAATGTGTTTTTGTGTCCATGAGGGCCTTGGAATGGGGCGGTGGCACCGGGACCCTGAAGTACTCTCCTATGCTTTGGACATGGCTCCCATGCACAGGTTTCCTTGTGGAGACGAGATGAGTTCTCTGGGTGCCTCAGCAAAACCCCTATGCTCGTATTGGAATCAGGCTTTTGAGGAGACATGCCTGTAAACCAAGGCAATGGATCCTATTATGGCCTAGGGTCCTGTCTGGTTCAATCTTCTCCTCTGGGGACATCCATTTATGGTATGAGTGGAGGTAGATTATCAGCTGGTGTCAGACAGCCCTTGTTTGTTCCGGGCGACCTACGCGATTGGGATGGCCTCAGGGACTTTGGAGGTTTCTCCTAATTTGTACGATTTTGGACAATGGAATGGGCAGAATTCCCATGGATTGGTAGGCACAGTCCTAATGTGTGGCTCCAGGGGCCCCAGCCTGGAGGGTGTGTGGCCCTGGACTTTGAGGACAGAAGTCTGAAAACACAAACTCAGCTTATGTTTGGGGACGTTGGTATGGCAGATCCGATCTACAAACCATGAGAAGAACTCTCAGGATATGAAGAAAGTGCGAGTCTGAGGCACTTGCTCAGGTTTTTGTCTCTGGATTTTGTATCAGCGATGGCACAATCTACAGACCTGAATCGAGATCTCGTGCATCTGAAGTCAGGGCGACGATCAGACGATCGCTCAAGTTGGTGTTTCTGTCCCTGATGGCCCCTTCACGAAGGGGCGGCATCACGAGGCCATGGGAGTTTTCCCACGATGGGATTTGTGAGAAGCTCCAAACTGCAAAGTGTCTTCTGCAGGACAATTGAGACCTGTTGTTTGGCTCCAGGCCAATAATTCTGAGCAGGGTTCTAAGGATGCATGGCTGGGTAGCCCACCTCGCATTCCAATGGTCTCCTAGAAACAAGACAGGTTAGATCTGCTGGATCTGAGGGATCAACCGAGGAGGCTGAGTTGAAATGGACTCTCCTATGGATGGGTCCTAATGTGCTTTTGTGTCTATGGAGACCTTGGAATGAAGAGGTGGCACTGGGGCCCAGAAGGATTCTCCTAAACAGAGGCTTTGACACAGCTCCAACGTGCAAGTTTCCCATGTGTAGATGAGATGTTTTCTGATGGGTGAGTCAAGAAACAGCCATATGCTGGTTTTGAAATCCAGGCCTCTGAGGAGAGATGCCTGGAAACCAAAGCAATGGATATGATTAGTGCCTAGGGGCCTGTTCTTTCCTTTTTACCTCTGGGGACATCTGTCTATGGGTCTGAGTACAGGTAGGTGCTCAGATGGGCTCAGATTGCCCCTGTTTTACCTGAGAAGCCACCACTAATGACATGGATCAGGGACTTTGGAGGTTTATCCTATTAGAAGGGATGTGGCCATTGGAATAGGCACACACAATTCCCTTGGAGAGGGCAAGTACAGTCCTCAGGTTTGGCTCCAGGGGCCTGAGCCTGTAGGTTGTGTAGGCCAGGGCTGTTTGGACAGTTGTCTGAAAACACAAACTTGGCTTATGTTTCAGGTCATAGGTATGGCAGGACTTATCTACAGACCATGAGGAGAACATTTCGGGATTTGAGAAAAGGGCGAGTGTGAGGCTCTTGCTCAAGTTTTTGTCTCTGGATATCGTGTCACTCATGGTCGTGAAATTTCTGGATGACTTCATGGGAAATGGACGAGTAGTACTTCCTGGTGGTTTGACCCAGTCCAAAGCATTTGGGGTCACTCTGTGGGATGGAAGAATTCCGTTTTTTTTGTTTTTTTTTTTTTTGAGGTTGTTTTCTTTTTAACCTTAGGTGTCCCACCGAATGAGGGATTCCAGAGTAGAGCCCTGGGCGGGGGGGTGACTGGACAATCAGAAATCTGGTTAAAAATTGGGGCTTAGGGACATATCAAGTCCATTATCACATCTAATGGTCCAGTCACTGAGAGGACTTACTAGAGGACAGGACTCATGCTGAGGGTCACAATGCGTGTTTATGCCCTTGTCGCACTCAAGAATGGGCGGGGCCTCAGGGTGAATGCTGGTTTCTCCTACACTGAACATTGGACGACGTGCCAACCACAAGGTTTCTTACCATGGGTAAGGAGGTGTTCTGATTTCTGCATCACACTCACCCCTGGGCAGTGATTGGAGATAATGTCTCGGTTCTGAGGCCTGAAACCTGAGGTAGGGAAGAGATGATGACCTAAGGCCATGGCGGGTCTTATGTGCTCAGTGTGCGGTCTGCTTTCCAGGTGTTGTTCAGGAGGTCCGGGCTAAGGTTGTGTCCGACAGTGCATTAGTGCCCAGGTTAGACTATATAATTTGGGTGAAGTCGAGTGCTGTGGAGGTTTTTCCTCATTGAAGGTGCCTGGGCAGTTCATGAGGCAATAATTATTTCTAGAGGGCAGGCAGAGTGCTGCATTTTGGGTCCGGAATTGCCAAACTTGAGGGCTTCGGGGACAGGAGTGTGAGGACGGAAGTCTGAGAAGACAAGCTAGACTTGGGTTTCAGGCCGAGGGCACGGCAGGTACCCCCTGCAGATCTGAACCAATACTCATGCATCTGAAGTCAGGGCGAGGATCAGACGTTGGCTCAGGTCGGAGTTTCCGTGCATGACGGCCGCTTCATTAAGGGAGCGGAATCTCTAGGCCACTGAAGTTTTCCCACGTTGGGAGTTGTGGGATGCCCCCTTCAAGGATTCCTTCTGCGGGACAATTGAGACCTGTTGGACAGCTCCAGGACATCCCATATGGAATGACTCCAGAGTACCGTTCGAGGATGGATGCCTGGGAAGCCCGCCTCGCATTCCAATTGTCTCATAGCAACAAGACAGTTTAGATCTGATGGCTCTGCGGGAGCAACCGGGGTGGCTGAGTTGAAATGGACTTTCCTGAGGATGGTTCCTAATGTGTTTTTGTGTCCATGAGGGCCTTGGAATGGGGCGGTGGCCCCGGGACCCTGAGTACTCTCCTATGCTTTGGATGGCTCCCATGCGCAGGTTTCCTTGTGGAGACGAGATGAGTTCTGCTAGGTGCCTCAGCAAAACCCCTCAGCTCGTATTGGAATCAGGCTTTTGAGGAGACATGCCTGTAAACCAAGGCATTGGATCCTATTATGGCCTAGGGTCCTGTGTGGTTCAATCTTCTCCTCTGGGGACATCCATGTATAGTCTGAGTGGTGGTAGATTATCAGCTGGTGTCAGACAGCCCTTGTTTGTTCCGGGCGACCTACACGATTGGGATCGCCTCAGGGACTTTGGAGGTTTCTCCTAATTTGTACGATTTTGGACAATGGAATGGGCAGAATTCCCATGGATTGGTAGGCACAGTCCTAATGTGTGGCTCCAGGGGCCCCAGCCTGGAGGGTGTGTGGCTCTGGACTTTGAGCACAGAAGTCTGAAAACACAAACTCAGCTTAGGTTTGGGGACGTAGGTATGGCAGGCCCGATCTACAAAGCATGAGAAGAACTCTTCAGGATATAAAGAAAGTGCGAGTCTGAGGCGCTTGCTCAGGTTTTTGTCTCTGGATTTTGTATCAGCGATGGCACAATCTACAGACCTGAATTGAGATCTCGTGCATCTGAAGTCAGGGCGACGATCAGACGATCGCTCAAGTTGGTGTTTCTGTCCCTGATGGCCCCTTCACGAAGGGGCGGCATCACGAGGCCATGGGGGTTTTCCCACGATGGGATTTGTGAGAAGCTCCAAACTGCAAAGTGTCTTCTGCAGGACAATTGAGACCTGTTGTTTGGCTCCAGGCCAATGATTCTGAGCAGGGTTCTAAGGATGCATGGCTGGGTAGCCCACCTCGCATTCCAATGGTCTCCTAGAAACAAGACAGGTTAGATCTGCTGGATCTGGGGGATCAACCGAGGAGGCTGAGTTGAAATGGACTCTCCTATGGATGGGTCCTAATGTGCTTTTGTGTCTATGGAGACCTTGGAATGAAGCGGTGGCACTGGGGCCCAGAAGGATTCTCCTAAACAGAGGCTTTGACACAGCTCCAACGTGCAAGTTTCCCATGTGTAGATGAGATGTTTTCTGATGGGTGAGTCTAGAAACAGCCATATGCTGGTTTTGAAATCCAGGCCTCTGAGGAGAGATGCCTGGAAACCAAAGCACTGGATATGATTAGTGCCTAGGGGCCTGTTCTTTCCTTTTTACCTCTGGGGACATCTGTCTATGGGTCTGAGTACAGGTAGGTGCTCAGATGGGCTCAGATTGCCCCTGTTTTACC
>NW_028134471.1:0-74000 GCF_964662115.1 Mustela nivalis | reverse complement strand
GACGTACGTATGGCAGGCCCGATCTACAAACCATGTGAAGAACTCTTCAGGAAATGAAGAAAGTGCGAGTCTGAGGCGCTTGCTCAGGCTTTTGTCTCTGGATTTGGTATCAGCGATGGCCGTGGAATGTCGGGGAGGCCTCATGGGCCATGGACGAATCTTCCTCTCTGAGGATTTGGCCCGATTCCCAATTGCTTTTCGTCAATCTGTGGGATGGGACGACTCATTTCAGTCTTGTTTCCTCAGGTTTCCCACCAACAGAGGAATTCCAAAGCAAAGCCGTGGGGAAGACTGAAGGGACAACCCGAACTATGGTTAAAAATTGGGGCCTAGGGGCAAGGCAAGCCCAATATGCTATCTCTTCATCCAGCCACTGAGTGGCCTTACTTGAGGACTGGGCTGAGCCTGAGGGTCACAATGTGCGTTTGTGACCAATGTGGCCGGCGAGCATGGGCGGGGCCTCATGGGCCACACTGGTTTCAACTACACTGAACGTTGGACAACATGCCAACCACAAAGTTTCTTGCCATGGGGAAGGAGTTCTGATTTCTGCATCACCTTCAACCCTGGTCAGTGATTGGAGATAAGGTCTAGGTTCTGAAACCTGAAAACCGATGTTGGGTAGAGATGAGGACCTAAGTCCACAGTGGCTCGATGTGCTCAGTGTGCGGCCAGCTGTCTGGGAGGGGCCAGGGGTCCAGGCTAAGCCTGTGTCAGTAAGGGCATTAGCGCCCTGGTCAGCCTATGTATTTGGGGTACAGCCAAAGTCGGTGCAGGTTGATCCTCATTGGGGGTTACTGGGTAGCCCCAGAGGACAATGTTTTTCTTCTGGAGGGCGGGCAGGGTGCTGCATTGTATTTCTGGATTGCCAAACTGGAGGGCTTGTGGGCCAGTAGTCTGACGACCAAAGTCTGAGAACACAAGCTAGGCTTAGGTTTCTGGGTGAGGCCATGGCAGGCACAATATACAGACCTTAATCGAGATCTCGTGCATCTGAAGTCAGGGCGAGGATCAGACGATCGCTCAGGTTGGAGTTTCTGTCCCTGATGGCCCCTTCATGAATGGGGGGGCATCACGAGGCCATGGGAGTTTTCCCACGATGGGAGTTGTGAGAAGCTCCAAACTGCAGAGAGTGTTCTGCAGAACAATTGAGACCTGTTGTTTGGGTCCAGGCCAATGATTCTGAGCAGGGTTCTAAGGATGGATGGATGGGTAGCCCACCTCGCATTCCAATTGTCTCCTAGCAACAAGACAGGATAGATCTCCTGGATCTGTGGGGACCAACCGAGGACGCTGAGTTGAAATGGACACCCCTGGGGATGGGTCCTAATGTGCTTTTGTGTCTATGGAGACCTTGGAATGAAGCGGTGGCACTGGGGCCCTAAGGGTTCTCCTAAACAGAGGCTTTGACACAGCTCCAACGTGCAAGTTTCCCATGTGTAGATGAGATGTTTTCTGATGGGTGAGTCAAGAAACAGCTATATGCTGCTTTTGAAATCCAGGCCTCTGAGGAGAGATGCCTGGAAACCAAAGCAATGGATCTGATTAGTGCCTAGGGGCCTGTTCTTTCCTTTTTACCTCTGGAGACATCTGTCTATGGGTCTGAGTGCAGGTAGGTGCGCAGTTGGGCTCAGATTTCCCCTGTTTTTCCTGGGAAGCCAACATTATTGAGATGGATCAGGGACTTTGGAGGTTTATCCTATTTGAAGGGTTGTGGCCATTGGAATGGGCACACACAATTCCCTTGGAGAGGGCAAGTATAGTCCTCAGGTTTGGCTCCAGGGGCCTGAGCCTGAAGGTTGTGTAGGCTAGGGCTGTTTGGACAGTTGTCTGAAAACACAAACTCGGCTTATGTTTCGGGTCATAGGTATGGCAGGACTGACCTACAGACCATGAGGAGAACTCTTCGGAATTTGAAAAAAGGGCGAGTGTGAGGCTCCTGCTCAAGTTTTTGTCTCTGGATATCGTGACACTCATGGTCGTGGAATTTCTGGGTGACTTCATTGGAAATGGACGATTCTTACTCTCTGGTGGTTTGGCCCCGTCCAAAGAGTTTGGGGTCAATCTATGGGCTGGAAGAAGTCCGTTTTTTTTTTGTTGTTGTTGTTGTTGTTGTTGTTTTCTTTTTTAACCTCAGGTGTCCCACCAAATGAGGGATTCCAGAGTAGAGCCCTGGGGAGGGGCGACTGGACAGTCAGAAATCTGGTTAAAAATTGGGGTCTAGGGACATGTCAAGCCCATTATGACATCTAATGGTCTAGCCACTGAGAGGACTTACTAGAGGACAGGACTCATGCTGAGGGTCACAATGCGTATGTATGCCCTCGTCGCACGCAAGAATGGGCGGGGCCTCAGTGTGAATGCTGGTTTCTCCTACACTGAACGTTGGACAACGTGCCAACCACAAGGGTTCTTGCCATGGGCAAGGAGGAGTTCTGATTTCTGCATCACACTCACCCCTGGGCAGTGATTGGAGATAAGGTCTCGGTTCTGAAGCCTGAAAACGGAGGTAGGGAAGAGATGATGACCTAAGGCCATGGCGGGTTTTATGTGCTCAGTGTGCGGTCAGCTTTCTGGGTGTTGGTCAGGAGGTCCGGGCTCAGGTTGTGTTCGACAGTGCATTAGTGCCCAGGTTAGACTATATAATTTGGGTAACGTCGAGTGCTGTGTAGGTTTATCCTCATTTAAGGTGCCTGGGCAGCTCATGAGGCAATAATTTTTTTTCTAGAGGGCAGGCAGAGTGCTGCATTGTGGGTCCGGAATTGAAAAACTAGAGGGCTTCGGGGCCAGGAGTGTGAGGACGGAAGTCTGAGAAGACAAGCTAGACTTGGGTTTCAGGGTGAGGGCACGGAAGGTACCCCCTGCAGATCTGAACCAATATCTCATGCATCTGAAGTCAGGGCAAGGATCAGACGTTGGCTCAGTTTGGAGTTTCTGTGCATGACGGCCGCTTCATGAAGGGAGCGGAATCTCGGGGCCATTGAGGTTTTCCCACGTTGGGAGTTGTGGGATGCCCCCTTCAAGGATTCCTTCTGCGGGACAATTGAGACCTGTTGGACAGCTCCAGGACATCCCATATGGAATGACTCCAGAGCACCATTCGCGGATGGATGCCTGGGAAGCCCGCCTCGCATTCCAATTGTCTCCTAGCAACAACACAGTTTAGATCTGATGGCTCTGCCGGAGCAACCGGGATGGCTGAGTTGAAATGGACTTTCCTGAGGATGGGTCCTAATGTGTTTTTGTGTCCATGAGGGCCTTGGAATGGGGCGGTGGCACCGGGACCCTGAAGTACTCTCCTAAGCTTTGGACATGGCTCCCATGCACAGGTTTCCTTGTGGAGACGAGATGAGTTCTGATGGGTGCCTCAGGAAAACCCCTATGCTCGTATTGGAATCAGGCTTTTGAGGACACATGCCTGTAACCCAAAGCAATGGATCCTATTATGGCCTAGGTTCCTGTCTGGTTCAATCTTCTTCTCTGGGGACATCCATCTATGGTATGAGTGGAGGTCGATTATCAGCTGGTGTCAGACAGCCCTTGTTTGTTCCGGGCGACCTACACTATTGGGATGGCCTCAGGGACTTTGGAGGTTTCTCCTAATTTGTATGATTTTGGACCATGGAATGGGCAGAATTCCCATGGATTGGTAGTCCCAGTCCTAATGTGTGTCTCCCGGGGTCCAGCCTGGAGGGTGTGTGGCCCAAGACTTTGAGGACAGAAGTCTGAAAACACAAACTCAGCTTAGGTTTGGGGACGTACGTATGGCAGGCCCGATCTACAAACCATGTGAAGAACTCTTCAGGAAATGAAGAAAGTGCGAGTCTGAGGCGCTTGCTCAGGCTTTTGTCTCTGGATTTTGTATCAGCTATGGCCGTGGAATGTCGGGGAGGCCTCATGGGCCATGGACGAATCTTCCTCTCTGAGGATTTGGCCCGATTCCCAATTGCTTTTCGTCAATCTGTGGGATGGGACGACTCATTTCAGTCTTGTTTCCTCAGGTTTCCCACCAACAGAGGAATTCCAAAGCAAAGCCGTGGGGAAGACTGAAGGGACAACCCGAACTATGGTTAAAAATTGGGGCCTAGGGGCAAGGCAAGCCCAATATGCTATCTCTTCATCCAGCCACTGAGTGGCCTTACTTGAGGACTGGGCTGAGCCTGAGGGTCACAATGTGCGTTTGTGACCAATGTGGCCGGCGAGCATGGGCGGGGCCTCATGGGCCACACTGGTTTCAACTACACTGAACGTTGGACAACATGCCAACCACAAAGTTTCTTGCCATGGGGAAGGAGTTCTGATTTCTGCATCACCTTCAACCCTGGTCAGTGATTGGAGATAAGGTCTAGGTTCTGAAACCTGAAAACCGATGTTGGGTAGAGATGAGGACCTAAGTCCACAGTGGCTCGATGTGCTCAGTGTGCGGCCAGCTGTCTGGGAGGGGCCAGGGGTCCAGGCTAAGCCTGTGTCAGAAAGGGCATTAGCGCCCTGGTCAGCCTATGTATTTGGGGTACAGCCAAAGTCGGTGCAGGTTGATCCTCATTGGGGGTTACTGGGTAGCCCCAGAGGACAATGTTTTTCTTCTGGAGGGCGGGCAGGGTGCTGCATTGTATTTCTGGATTGCCAAACTGGAGGGCTTGTGGGCCAGTAGTCTGACGACCAAAGTCTGAGAACACAAGCTAGGCTTAGGTTTCTGGGTGAGGCCATGGCAGGCACAATATACAGACCTTAATCGAGATCTCGTGCATCTGAAGTCAGGGCGAGGATCAGACGATCGCTCAGGTTGGAGTTTCTGTCCCTGATGGCCCCTTCATGAATGGGGGGGCATCACGAGGCCATGGGAGTTTTCCCACGATGGGAGTTGTGAGAAGCTCCAAACTGCAGAGAGTGTTCTGCAGAACAATTGAGACCTGTTGTTTGGGTCCAGGCCAATGATTCTGAGCAGGGTTCTAAGGATGGATGGATGGGTAGCCCACCTCGCATTCCAATTGTCTCCTAGCAACAAGACAGGATAGATCTCCTGGATCTGTGGGGACCAACCGAGGACGCTGAGTTGAAATGGACACCCCTGGGGATGGGTCCTAATGTGCTTTTGTGTCTATGGAGACCTTGGAATGAAGCGGTGGCACTGGGGCCCTAAGGGTTCTCCTAAACAGAGGCTTTGACACAGCTCCAACGTGCAAGTTTCCCATGTGTAGATGAGATGTTTTCTGATGGGTGAGTCAAGAAACAGCTATATGCTGCTTTTGAAATCCAGGCCTCTGAGGAGAGATGCCTGGAAACCAAAGCAATGGATCTGATTAGTGCCTAGGGGCCTGTTCTTTCCTTTTTACCTCTGGAGACATCTGTCTATGGGTCTGAGTGCAGGTAGGTGCGCAGTTGGGCTCAGATTTCCCCTGTTTTTCCTGGGAAGCCAACATTATTGAGATGGATCAGGGACTTTGGAGGTTTATCCTATTTGAAGGGTTGTGGCCATTGGAATGGGCACACACAATTCCCTTGGAGAGGGCAAGTATAGTCCTCAGGTTTGGCTCCAGGGGCCTGAGCCTGAAGGTTGTGTAGGCCAGGGCTGTTTGGACAGTTGTCTGAAAACACAAACTCGGCTTATGTTTCGGGTCATAGGTATGGCAGGACTGACCTACAGACCATGAGGAGAACTCTTCGGAATTTGAAAAAAGGGCGAGTGTGAGGCTCCTGCTCAAGTTTTTGTCTCTGGATATCGTGACACTCATGGTCGTGGAATTTCTGGGTGACTTCATTGGAAATGGACGATTCTTACTCTCTGGTGGTTTGGCCCCGTCCAAAGAGTTTGGGGTCAATCTATGGGCTGGAAGAAGTCCGTTTTTTTGTTGTTGTTGTTGTTGTTGTTGTTGTTTTCTTTTTTAACCTCAGGTGTCCCACCAAATGAGGGATTCCAGAGTAGAGCCCTGGGGAGGGGCGACTGGACAGTCAGAAATCTGGTTAAAAATTGGGGTCTAGGGACATGTCAAGCCCATTATGACATCTAATGGTCCAGCCACTGAGAGGACTTACTAGAGGACAGGACTCATGCTGAGGGTCACAATGCGTATGTATGCCCTAGTCGCACGCAAGAATGGGCGGGGCCTCAGTGTGAATGCTGGTTTCTCCTACACTGAACGTTGGACAACGTGCCAACCACAAGGGTTCTTGCCATGGGCAAGGAGGAGTTCTGATTTCTGCATCACACTCACCCCTGGGCAGTGATTGGAGATAAGGTCTCGGTTCTGAAGCCTGAAAACGGAGGTAGGGAAGAGATGATGACCTAAGGCCATGGCGGGTTTTATGTGCTCAGTGTGCGGTCAGCTTTTTGGGTGTTGGTCAGGAGGTCCGGGCTCAGGTTGTGTTCGACAGTGCATTAGTGCCCAGGTTAGACTATATAATTTGGGTAACGTCGAGTGCTGTGTAGGTTTATCCTCATTTAAGGTGCCTGGGCAGCTCATGAGGCAATAATTTTTTTTCTAGAGGGCAGGCAGAGTGCTGCATTGTGGGTCCGGAATTGAAAAACTAGAGGGCTTCGGGGCCAGGAGTGTGAGGACGGAAGTCTGAGAAGACAAGCTAGACTTGGGTTTCAGGGTGAGGGCACGGCAGGTACCCCCTGCAGATCTGAACCAATATCTCATGCATCTGAAGTCAGGGCAAGGATCAGACGTTGGCTCAGTTTGGAGTTTCTGTGCATGACGGCCGCTTCATGAAGGGAGCGGAATCTCGGGGCCATTGAGGTTTTCCCACGTTGGGAGTTGTGGGATGCCCCCTTCAAGGATTCCTTCTGCGGGACAATTGAGACCTGTTGGACAGCTCCAGGACATCCCATATGGAATGACTCCAGAGCACCATTCGCGGATGGATGCCTGGGAAGCCCGCCTCGCATTCCAATTGTCTCCTAGCAACAACACAGTTTAGATCTGATGGCTCTGCCGGAGCAACCGGGATGGCTGAGTTGAAATGGACTTTCCTGAGGATGGGTCCTAATGTGTTTTTGTGTCCATGAGGGCCTTGGAATGGGGCGGTGGCACCGGGACCCTGAAGTACTCTCCTAAGCTTTGGACATGGCTCCCATGCACAGGTTTCCTTGTGGAGACGAGATGAGTTCTGATGGGTGCCTCAGGAAAACCCCTATGCTCGTATTGGAATCAGGCTTTTGAGGACACATGCCTGTAACCCAAAGCAATGGATCCTATTATGGCCTAGGTTCCTGTCTGGTTCAATCTTCTTCTCTGGGGACATCCATCTATGGTATGAGTGGAGGTCGATTATCAGCTGGTGTCAGACAGCCCTTGTTTGTTCCGGGCGACCTACACTATTGGGATGGCCTCAGGGACTTTGGAGGTTTCTCCTAATTTGTATGATTTTGGACCATGGAATGGGCAGAATTCCCATGGATTGGTAGTCCCAGTCCTAATGTGTGTCTCCCGGGGTCCAGCCTGGAGGGTGTGTGGCCCAAGACTTTGAGGACAGAAGTCTGAAAACACAAACTCAGCTTAGGTTTGGGGACGTACGTATGGCAGGCCCGATCTACAAACCATGTGAAGAACTCTTCAGGAAATGAAGAAAGTGCGAGTCTGAGGCGCTTGCTCAGGCTTTTGTCTCTGGATTTTGTATCAGCGATGGCCGTGGAATGTCGGGGAGGCCTCATGGGCCATGGACGAATCTTCCTCTCTGAGGATTTGGCCCGATTCCCAATTGCTTTTCGTCAATCTGTGGGATGGGACGACTCATTTCAGTCTTGTTTCCTCAGGTTTCCCACCAACAGAGGAATTCCAAAGCAAAGCCGTGGGGAAGACTGAAGGGACAACCCGAACTATGGTTAAAAATTGGGGCCTAGGGGCAAGGCAAGCCCAATATGCTATCTCTTCATCCAGCCACTGAGTGGCCTTACTTGAGGACTGGGCTGAGCCTGAGGGTCACAATGTGCGTTTGTGACCAATGTGGCTGGCGAGCATGGGCGGGGCCTCATGGGCCACACTGGTTTCAACTACACTGAACGTTGGACAACATGCCAACCACAAAGTTTCTTGCCATGGGGAAGGAGTTCTGATTTCTGCATCACCTTCAACCCTGGTCAGTGATTGGAGATAAGGTCTAGGTTCTGAAACCTGAAAACCGATGTTGGGTAGAGATGAGGACCTAAGTCCACAGTGGCTCGATGTGCTCAGTGTGCGGCCAGCTGTCTGGGAGGGGCCAGGGGTCCAGGCTAAGCCTGTGTCAGAAAGGGCATTAGCGCCCTGGTCAGCCTATGTATTTGGGGTACAGCCAAAGTCGGTGCAGGTTGATCCTCATTTGGGGTTACTGGGTAGCCCCAGAGGACAATGTTTTTCTTCTGGAGGGCGGGCAGGGTGCTGCATTGTATTTCTGGATTGCCAAACTGGAGGGCTTGTGGGCCAGTAGTCTGACGACCAAAGTCTGAGAACACAAGCTAGGCTTAGGTTTCTGGGTGAGGCCATGGCATGCACAATATACAGACCTTAATCGAGATCTCGTGCATCTGAAGTCAGGGCGAGGATCAGACGATCGCTCAGGTTGGAGTTTCTGTCCCTGATGGCCCCTTCATGAATGGGGGGGCATCACGAGGCCATGGGAGTTTTCCCACGATGGGAGTTGTGAGAAGCTCCAAACTGCAGAGAGTGTTCTGCAGAACAATTGAGACCTGTTGTTTGGGTCCAGGCCAATGATTCTGAGCAGGGTTCTAAGGATGGATGGATGGGTAGCCCACCTCGCATTCCAATTGTCTCCTAGCAACAAGACAGGATAGATCTCCTGGATCTGTGGGGACCAACCGAGGACGCTGAGTTGAAATGGACACCCCTGGGGATGGGTCCTAATGTGCTTTTGTGTCTATGGAGACCTTGGAATGAAGCGGTGGCACTGGGGCCCTAAAGGGTTCTCCTAAACAGAGGCTTTGACACAGCTCCAACGTGCAAGTTTCCCATGTGTAGATGAGATGTTTTCTGATGGGTGAGTCAAGAAACAGCTATATGCTGCTTTTGAAATCCAGGCCTCTGAGGAGAGATGCCTGGAAACCAAAGCAATGGATCTGATTAGTGCCTAGGGGCCTGTTCTTTCCTTTTTACCTCTGGAGACATCTGTCTATGGGTCTGAGTGCAGGTAGGTGCGCAGTTGGGCTCAGATTTCCCGTTTTTCCTGGGAAGCCAACACTATTGAGATGGATCAGGGACTTTGGAGGTTTATCCTATTTGAAGGGTTGTGGCCATTGGAATGGGCACACACAATTCCCTTGGAGAGGGCAAGTATAGTCCTCAGGTTTGGCTCCAGGGGCCTGAGCCTGAAGGTTGTGTAGGCCAGGGCTGTTTGGACAGTTGTCTGAAAACACAAACTCGGCTTATGTTTCGGGTCATAGGTATGGCAGGACTGACCTACAGACCATGAGGAGAACTCTTCGGAATTTGAAAAAAGGGCGAGTGTGAGGCTCCTGCTCAAGTTTTTGTCTCTGGATATCGTGACACTCATGGTCGTGGAATTTCTGGGTGACTTCATTGGAAATGGACGATTCTTACTCTCTGGTGGTTTGGGCCGTCCAAAGAGTTTGGGGTCAATCTATGGGCTGGAAGAAGTCCGTTTTTTTTTTTTTGTTGTTGTTGTTGTTGTTGTTTTCTTTTTTAACCTCAGGTGTCCCACCAAATGAGGGATTCCAGAGTAGAGCCCTGGGGAGGGGCAACTGGACAGTCAGAAATCTGGTTAAAAATTGGGGTCTAGGGACATGTCAAGCCCATTATGACATCTAATGGTCCAGCCACTGAGAGGACTTACTAGAGGACAGGACTCATGCTGAGGGTCACAATGCGTATGTATGCCCTCGTCGCACGCAAGAATGGGCGGGGCCTCAGGGTGAATGCTGGTTTCTCCTACACTGAACTTTGGACAACGTGCCAACCACAAGGGTTCTTGCCATGGGTAAGGAGGAGTTCTGATTTCTGCATCACACTCACCCCTGGGCAGTGATTGGAGATAAGGTCTCGGGTCTGAAGCCTGAAAAGGGAGGTTGGGAAGAGATGATGACCTAAGGCCATGGCGGGTTTTATGTGCTCAGTGTGTGGTCAGCTATCTGGGTGTTGGTCAGGAGGTCCGGGCTCAGGTTGTGTTCGACAGTGCATTAGTGCCCAGGTTAGACTATATAATTTGGGTAACGTCGAGTGCTGTGTAGGTTTATCCTCATTTAAGGTGCCTGGGCAGCTCATGAGGCAATAATTTTTTTTCTAGAGGGCAGGCAGTGTGCTGCATTGTGGGTCCGGAATTGAAAAACTAGAGGGCTTCGGGGCCAGGAGTGTGAGGACGGAAGTCTGAGAAGACAAGCTAGACTTGGGTTTCAGGGTGAGGGCACGGAAGGTACCCCCTGCAGATCTGAACCAATATCTCATGCATCTGAAGTCAGGGCAAGGATCAGACGTTGGCTCAGTTTGGAGTTTCTGTGCATGACGGGCGCTTCATGAAGGGAGCGGAATCTCGGGGCCATTGAGGTTTTCCCACGTTGGGAGTTGTGGGATGCCCCCTTCAAGGATTCCTTCTGCGGGACAATTGAGACCTGTTGGACAGCTCCAGGACATCCCATATGGAATGACTCCAGAGCACCATTCGCGGATGGATGCCTGGGAAGCCCGCCTCGCATTCCAATTGTCTCCTAGCAACAACACAGTTTAGATCTGATGGCTCTGCCGGAGCAACCGGGATGGCTGAGTTGAAATGGACTTTCCTGAGGATGGGTCCTAATGTGTTTTTGTGTCCATGAGGGCCTTGGAATGGGGCGGTGGCACCGGGACCCTGAAGTACTCTCCTAAGCTTTGGACATGGCTCCCATGCACAGGTTTCCTTGTGGAGACGAGATGAGTTCTGATGGGTGCCTCAGGAAAACCCCTATGCTCGTATTGGAATCAGGCTTTTGAGGACACATGCCTGTAACCCAAATCAATGGATCCTATTATGGCCTACAGTCCTTTCTGGTTCAATCTTCTTCTCTGGGGACATCCATCTATGGTATGAGTGGAGGTCGATTATCAGCTGGTGTCAGAGAGCAATTTTTTTCCAGGCGACCTACACTATTGGGATGGCCTCAGGGACTTTGGAGGTTTCTCCTAATTTGTATGATTTTGGACCATGGAATGGGCAGAATTCCCATGGATTGGTAGTCCCAGTCCTAATGTGTGTCTCCCGGGGTCCAGCCTGGAGGGTGTGTGGCCCAAGACTTTGAGGACAGAAGTCTGAAAACACAAACTCAGCTTAGGTTTGGGGACGTACGTATGGCAGGCCCGATCTACAAACCATGTGAAGAACTCTTCAGGAAATGAAGAAAGTGCGAGTCTGAGGCGCTTGCTCAGGCTTTTGTCTCTGGATTTTGTATCAGCGATGGCCGTGGAATGTCGGGGAGGCCTCATGGGCCATGGACGAATCTTCCTCTCTGAGGATTTGGCCCGATTCCCAATTGCTTTTCGTCAATCTGTGGGATGGGACGACTCATTTCAGTCTTGTTTCCTCAGGTTTCCCACCAACAGAGGAATTCCAAAGCAAAGCCGTGGGGAAGACAGAAGGGACAACCCGAACTATGGTTAAAAATTGGGGCCTAGGGGCAAGGCAAGCCCAATATGCTATCTCTTCATCCAGCCACTGAGTGGCCTTACTTGAGGACTGGGCTGAGCCTGAGGGTCACAATGTGCGTTTGTGACCAATGTGGCCGGCGAGCATGGGCGGGGCCTCATGGGCCACACTGGTTTCAACTACACTGAACGTTGGACAACATGCCAACCACAATGTTTCTTGCCATGGGGAAGGAGTTCTGATTTCTGCATCACCTTCAACCCTAGTCAGTGATTGGAGATAAGGTCTAGGTTCTGAAACCTGAAAACCGATGTTGGGTAGAGATGAGGACCTAAGTCCACAGTGGCTCGATGTGCTCAGTGTGCGGCCAGCTGTCTGGGAGGGGCCAGGGGTCCAGGCTAAGCCTGTGTCAGAAAGGGCATTAGCGCCCTGGTCAGCCTATGTATTTGGGGTACAGCCAAAGTCGGTGCAGGTTGATCCTCATTTGGGGTTACTGGGTAGCCCCAGAGGACAATGTTTTTCTTCTGGAGGGCGGGCAGGGTGCTGCATTGTATTTCTGGATTGCCAAACTGGAGGGCTTGTGGGCCAGTAGTCTGACGACCAAAGTCTGAGAACACAAGCTAGGCTTAGGTTTCTGGGTGAGGCCATGGCAGGCACAATATACAGACCTTAATCGAGATCTCGTGCATCTGAAGTCAGGGCGAGGATCAGACGATCGCTCAGGTTGGAGTTTCTGTCCCTGATGGCCCCTTCATGAATGGGGGGGCATCACGAGGCCATGGGAGTTTTCCCACGATGGGAGTTGTGAGAAGCTCCAAACTGCAGAGAGTGTTCTGCAGAACAATTGAGACCTGTTGTTTGGGTCCAGGCCAATGATTCTGAGCAGGGTTCTAAGGATGGATGGATGGGTAGCCCACCTCGCATTCCAATTGTCTCCTAGCAACAAGACAGGATAGATCTCCTGGATCTGTGGGGACCAACCGAGGACGCTGAGTTGAAATGGACACCCCTGGGGATGGGTCCTAATGTGCTTTTGTGTCTATGGAGACCTTGGAATGAAGCGGTGGCACTGGGGCCCTAAAGGGTTCTCCTAAACAGAGGCTTTGACACAGCTCCAACGTGCAAGTTTCCCATGTGTAGATGAGATGTTTTCTGATGGGTGAGTCAAGAAACAGCTATATGCTG
Organism: Mustela nivalis; assembly: GCF_964662115.1. Classification (NCBI taxonomy): domain Eukaryota; kingdom Metazoa; phylum Chordata; class Mammalia; order Carnivora; family Mustelidae; genus Mustela; species Mustela nivalis. Next base: position 61,250 of record NW_028134471.1, on the reverse strand, counting down.
CTTTTGAAATCCAGGCCTCTGAGGAGAGATGCCTGGAAACCAAAGCAATGGATCTGATTAGTGCCTAGGGGCCTGTTCTTTCCTTTTTACATCTGGAGACATCTGTCTATGGGTCTGAGTGCAGGTAGGTGCGCAGTTGGGCTCAGATTTCCCCTGTTTTTCCTGGGAAGCCAACACTATTGAGATGGATCAGGGACTTTGGAGGTTTATCCTATTTGAAGGGTTGTGGCCATTGGAATGGGCACACACAATTCCCTTGGAGAGGGCAAGTATAGTCCTCAGGTTTGGCTCCAGGGGCCTGAGCCTGAAGGTTGTGTAGGCCAGGGCTGTTTGGACAGTTGTCTGAAAACACAAACTCGGCTTATGTTTCGGGTCATAGGTATGGCAGGACTGACCTACAGACCATGAGGAGAACTCTTCGGAATTTGAAAAAAGGGCGAGTGTGAGGCTCCTGCTCAAGTTTTTGTCTCTGGATATCGTGACACTCATGGTCGTGGAATTTCTGGGTGACTTCATTGGAAATGGACGATTCTTACTCTCTGGTGGTTTGGGCCGTCCAAAGAGTTTGGGGTCAATCTATGGGCTGGAAGAAGTCCGTTTTTTTTTTTGTTGTTGTTGTTGTTGTTGTTGTTGTTTTCTTTTTTAACCTCAGGTGTCCCACCAAATGAGGGATTCCAGAGTAGAGCCCTGGGGAGGGGCGACTGGACAGTCAGAAATCTGGTTAAAAATTGGGGTCTAGGGACATGTCAAGCCCATTATGACATCTAATGGTCCAGCCACTGAGAGGACTTACTAGAGGACAGGACTCATGCTGAGGGTCACAATGCGTATGTATGCCCTAGTCGCACGCAAGAATGGGCGGGGCCTCAGTGTGAATGCTGGTTTCTCCTACACTGAACGTTGGACAACGTGCCAACCACAAGGGTTCTTGCCATGGGTAAGGAGGAGTTCTGATTTCTGCATCACACTCACCCCTGGGCAGTGATTGGAGATAAGGTCTCGGTTCTGAAGCCTGAAAACGGAGGTAGGGAAGAGATGATGACCTAAGGCCATGGCGGGTTTTATGTGCTCAGTGTGTGGTCAGCTTTCTGGGTGTTGGTCAGGAGGTCCGGGCTCAGGTTGTGTTCGACAGTGCATTAGTGCCCAGGATAGACTATATAATTTGGGTAACGTCAAGTGCTGTGTAGGTTTATCCTCATTTAAGGTGCCTGGGCAGCTCATGAGGCAATAATTTTTTTTCTAGAGGGCAGGCAGTGTGCTGCATTGTGGGTCCGGAATTGAAAAACTAGAGGGCTTCGGGGCCAGGAGTGTGAGGACGGAAGTCTGAGAAGACAAGCTAGACTTGGGTTTCAGGGTGAGGGCACGGAAGGTACCCCCTGCAGATCTGAACCAATATCTCATGCATCTGAAGTCAGGGCAAGGATCAGACGTTGGCTCAGTTTGGAGTTTCTGTGCATGACGGCCGCTTCATGAAGGGAGCGGAATCTCGGGGCCATTGAGGTTTTCCCACGTTGGGAGTTGTGGGATGCCCCCTTCAAGGATTCCTTCTGCGGGACAATTGAGACCTGTTGGACAGCTCCAGGACATCCCATATGGAATGACTCCAGAGCACCATTCGCGGATGGATGCCTGGGAAGCCCGCCTCGCATTCCAATTGTCTCCTAGCAACAACACAGTTTAGATCTGATGGCTCTGCCGGAGCAACCGGGATGGCTGAGTTGAAATGGACTTTCCTGAGGATGGGTCCTAATGTGTTTTTGTGTCCATGAGGGCCTTGGAATGGGGCGGTGGCACCGGGACCCTGAAGTACTCTCCTAAGCTTTGGACATGGCTCCCATGCACAGGTTTCCTTGTGGAGACGAGATGAGTTCTGATGGGTGCCTCAGGAAAACCCCTATGCTCGTATTGGAATCAGGCTTTTGAGGACACATGCCTGTAACCCAAAGCAATGGATCCTATTATGGCCTAGGTTCCTGTCTGGTTCAATCTTCTTCTCTGGGGACATCCATCTATGGTATGAGTGGAGGTCGCTTATCAGCTGGTGTCAGAGAGCAATTTTTTTCCAGGCGACCTACACTATTGGGATGGCCTCAGGGACTTTGGAGGTTTCTCCTAATTTGTATGATTTTGGACCATGGAATGGGCAGAATTCCCATGGATTGGTAGTCCCAGTCCTAATGTGTGTCTCCCGGGGTCCAGCCTGGAGGGTGTGTGGCCCAAGACTTGAGGACAGAAGTCTGAAAACACAAACTCAGCTTAGGTTTGGGGACGTACGTATGGCAGGCCCGATCTACAAACCATGTGAAGAACTCTTCAGGAAATGAAGAAAGTGCGAGTCTGAGGCGCTTGCTCAGGCTTTTGTCTCTGGATTTTGTATCAGCGATGGCCGTGGAATGTCGGGGAGGCCTCATGGGCCATGGACGAATCTTCCTCTCTGAGGATTTGGCCCGATTCCCAATTGCTTTTCGTCAATCTGTGGGATGGGACGACTCATTTCAGTCTTGTTTCCTCAGGTTTCCCACCAAAAGAGGAATTCCAAAGCAAAGCCGTGGGGAAGACAGAAGGGACAACCCGAACTATGGTTAAAAATTGGGGCCTAGGGGCAAGGCAAGCCCAATATGCTATCTCTTCATCCAGCCACTGAGTGGCCTTACTTGAGGACTGGGCTGAGCCTGAGGGTCACAATGTGCGTTTGTGACCAATGTGGCCGGCGAGCATGGGCGGGGCCTCATGGGCCACACTGGTTTCAACTACACTGAACGTTGGACAACATGCCAACCACAAAGTTTCTTGCCATGGGGAAGGAGTTCTGATTTCTGCATCACCTTCAACCCTAGTCAGTGATTGGAGATAAGGTCTAGGTTCTGAAACCTGAAAACCGATGTTGGGTAGAGATGAGGACCTAAGTCCACAGTGGCTCGATGTGCTCAGTGTGCGGCCAGCTGTCTGGGAGGGGCCAGGGGTCCAGGCTAAGCCTGTGTCAGAAAGGGCATTAGCGCCCTGGTCAGCCTATGTATTTGGGGTACAGCCAAAGTCGGTGCAGGTTGATCCTCATTGGGGGTTACTGGGTAGCCCCAGAGGACAATGTTTTTCTTCTGGAGGGCGGGCAGGGTGCTGCATTGTATTTCTGGATTGCCAAACTGGAGGGCTTGTGGGCCAGTAGTCTGACGACCAAAGTCTGAGAACACAAGCTAGGCTTAGGTTTCTGGGTGAGGCCATGGCAGGCACAATATACAGACCTTAATCGAGATCTCGTGCATCTGAAGTCAGGGCGAGGATCAGACGATCGCTCAGGTTGGAGTTTCTGTCCCTGATGGCCCCTTCATGAATGGGGGGGCATCACGAGGCCATGGGAGTTTTCCCACGATGGGAGTTGTGAGAAGCTCCAAACTGCAGAGAGTGTTCTGCAGAACAATTGAGACCTGTTGTTTGGGTCCAGGCCAATGATTCTGAGCAGGGTTCTAAGGATGGATGGATGGGTAGCCCACCTCGCATTCCAATTGTCTCCTAGCAACAAGACAGGATAGATCTCCTGGATCTGTGGGGACCAACCGAGGACGCTGAGTTGAAATGGACACCCCTGGGGATGGGTCCTAATGTGCTTTTGTGTCTATGGAGACCTTGGAATGAAGCGGTGGCACTGGGGCCCTAAAGGGTTCTCCTAAACAGAGGCTTTGACACAGCTCCAACGTGCAAGTTTCCCATGTGTAGATGAGATGTTTTCTGATGGGTGAGTCAAGAAACAGCTATATGCTGTTTTGAAATCCAGGCCTCTGAGGAGAGATGCCTGGAAACCAAAGCAATGGATCTGATTAGTGCCTAGGGGCCTGTTCTTTCCTTTTTACCTCTGGAGACATCTGTCTATGGGTCTGAGTGCAGGTAGGTGCGCAGTTGGGCTCAGATTTCCCGTTTTTCCTGGGAAGCCAACACTATTGAGATGGATCAGGGACTTTGGAGGTTTATCCTATTTGAAGGGTTGTGGCCATTGGAATGGGCACACACAATTCCCTTGGAGAGGGCAAGTATAGTCCTCAGGTTTGGCTCCAGGGGCCTGAGCCTGAAGGTTGTGTAGGCCAGGGCTGTTTGGACAGTTGTCTGAAAACACAAACTCGGCTTATGTTTCGGGTCATAGGTATGGCAGGACTGACCTACAGACCATGAGGAGAACTCTTCGGAATTTGAAAAAAGGGCGAGTGTGAGGCTCCTGCTCAAGTTTTTGTCTCTGGATATCGTGTCACTCATGGTCGTGGAATTTCTGGGTGACTTCATTGGAAATGGACGATTCTTACTCTCTGGTGGTTTGGCCCCGTCCAAAGAGTTTGGGGTCAATCTATGGGCTGGAAGAAGTCCGTTTTTTTTTTTGTTGTTGTTGTTGTTGTTGTTTTCTTTTTTAACCTCAGGTGTCCCACCAAATGAGGGATTCCAGAGTAGAGCCCTGGGGAGGGGCGACTGGACAGTCAGAAATCTGGTTAAAAATTGGGGTCTAGGGACATGTCAAGCCCATTATGACATCTAATGGTCTAGCCACTGAGAGGACTTACTAGAGGACAGGACTCATGCTGAGGGTCACAATGCGTATGTATGCCCTAGTCGCACGCAAGAATGGGCGGGGCCTCAGTGTGAATGCTGGTTTCTCCTACACTGAACGTTGGACAACGTGCCAACCACAAGGGTTCTTGCCATGGGCAAGGAGGAGTTCTGATTTCTGCATCACACTCACCCCTGGGCAGTGATTGGAGATAAGGTCTCGGTTCTGAAGCCTGAAAACGGAGGTAGGGAAGAGATGATGACCTAAGTCCATGGCGGCTTTTATGTGCTCAGTGTGCGGTCAGCTTTCTGGGTGTTGGTCAGGAGGTCCGGGCTCAGGTTGTGTTCGACAGTGCATTAGTGCCCAGGTTAGACTATATAATTTGGGTAACGTCGAGTGCTGTGTAGGTTTATCCTCATTTAAGGTGCCTGGGCAGCTCATGAGGCAATAATTTTTTTTCTAGAGGGCAGGCAGAGTGCTGCATTGTGGGTCCGGAATTGAAAAACTAGAGGGCTTCGGGGCGAGGAGTGTGAGGACAGAAGTCTGAGAAGACAAGCTAGACTTGGGTTTCAGGGTGAGGGCACGGCAGGTACCCCCTGCAGATCTGAACCAATATCTCATGCATCTGAAGTCAGGGCGAGGATCAGACGTTGGCTCAGGTTGGAGTTTCTGTGCATGACGGCCGCTTCATGAAGGGAGCGGAATCTCGGGGCCATTGAGGTTTTCCCACGTTGTGAGTTGTGGGATGCCCCCTTCAAGGATTCCTTCTGCGGGACAATTGAGACCTGTTGGACAGCTCCAGGGCATCCCATATGGAATGACTCCAGAGCACCATTCGTGGATGGATGCCTGGGAAGCCTGCCTCGCATTCCAATTGTCTCCTAGCAACAACACAGTTTAGATCTCATGGCTCTGCCGGAGCAACCGGGATGGCTGAGTTGAAATGGACTTTCCTGAGGATGGGTCCTAATGTGTTTTTGTGTCCATGAGGGCCTTGGAATGGGGCGGTGGCACCGGGACCCTGAAGTACTCTCCTAAGCTTTGGACATGGCTCCCATGCACAGGTTTCCTTGTGGAGACGAGATGAGTTCTGATGGGTGCCTCAGGAAAACAACTATGCTCGTATTGGAATCAGGCTTTTGAGGACACATGACTGTAACCCAAATCAATGGATCCTATTATGGCCTACGGTCCTTTCTGGTTCAATCTTCTTCTCTGGGGACATCCATCTATGGTATGAGTGTAGGTCGATTATCAGCTGGTGTCAGAGAGCACTTTTTTTTCCGGGCGACCTACACTATTGGGATGGCCTCAGGGACTTTAGAGGTTTCTCCTAATTTGTAATATTTTGGACCATGGAATGGGCAGAATTCCCATGGATTGGTAGTCCCAGTCCTAATGTGTGTCTCCCGGGGTCCAGCCTGGAGGGTGTGTGGCCCAAGACTTGAGGACAGAAGTCTGAAAACACAAACTCAGCTTAGGTTTGGGGACGTACGTATGGCAGGCCCGATCTACAAACCAGGTGAAGAACTCTTCAGGAAATGAAGAAAGTGCGAGTCTGAGGCGCTTGCTCAGGCTTTTGTCTCTGGATTTCGTATCAGCGATGGCCGTGGAATGTCGGGGAGGCCTCATGGGCCATGGACGAATCTTCCTCTCTGAGGATTTGGCCCGATTCCCAATTGCTTTTCGTCAATCTGTGGGATGGGAGGACTCATTTCAGTTTTGTTACCTCAGGTGTCCCACCAAAAGAGGAATTCCAAAGCAAAGCCGTGGGGAAGACTGAAGGGACAACCCGAACTATGGTTAAAAATTGGGGCCTAGGGGCATGGCAAGCCCAATATGCTATCTCTTCATCCAGGCACTGAGTGGCCTTACTTGAGGACTGGGCTCAGCCTGAGGGTCACAATGTGCGTTTGTGACCAATGTGGCCGGCTAGCATGGGCGGGGCCTCATGGGCCACACTGGTTTCAACTACACTGAACGTTGGACAACATGCCAACCACAAGGTTTCTTGCCATGGGGAAGGAGTTCTGATTTCTGCATCACCTTCAACCCTGGGCAGTGATTGGAGATAAGGTCTAGGTTCTGAAACCTGAAAACCGAGGTTGGGAAAAGATGACGACCTAAGGCCACGGCGGCTCGATGTGCTCAGTGTGCGGCCAGCTGTCTGGGAGCGGCCAGGGGGTCCAGGCTCAGGCTGTGTCAGAAAGGGCATTAGTGCCCTGGTCAGCCTATGTATTTGGGGTACAGCCAAGGTCGGTGCAGGTTGATCCTCATTTGGGGTTACTGGGTAGCCCCAGAGGACAATGTTTTTCTTCTGGAGGGCTGGCAGGGTGCTGCATTGTAGTTCTGGATTGCCAAACTGGAGGGCTTGTGGGCCAGTAGTCTGACGACCAAAGTCTGAGAACACAAGCTAGGCTTAGGTTTCTGGGTGAGGCCACGGCAGGCACAATCTACAGACCTTAATCGAGATCTCGTGCATCTGAAGTCAGGGCGAGGATCAGACGATCGCTCAGGTTGGAGTTTCTGTCCCTGATGGCCCCTTCATGAATGGGGGGGCATCACGAGGCCATGGGGGTTTTCCCACGATGGGAGTTGTGAGAAGCTCCAAACTGCAGAGAGTCTTCTGCAGGACAATTGAGACCTGTTGTTTGGGTCCAGGCCAATGATTCTGAGCAGGGTTCTAAGGATGGATGGCTGGGTAGCCCACCTCGCATTCCAATTGTCTCCTAGCAACAAGACAGGTTAGATCTCCTGGATCTGTGGGGAGCAACCGAGGACGCTGAGTTGAAATGGACACCCCTGGGGATGGGTCCTAATGTGCTTTTGTGTCTATGGAGACCTTGGAATGAAGCGGTGGCACTGGGGCCCTAAAGGGTTCTCCTAAACAGAGGCTTTGACACAGCTCCAACGTGCAAGTTTCCCATGTGTAGATGAGATGTTTTCTGATGGGTGAGTCAAGAAACAGCTATATGCTGTTTTGATATCCAGGCCTCTGAGGAGAGATGCCTGGAAACCAAAGCAATGGATCTGATTAGTGCCTAGGGGCCTGTTCTTTCCTTTTTTACCTCTGGAGACATCTGTCTATGGGTCTGAGTGCAGGTAGGTGGTCAGTTGGGCTCAGATTGCCCCTGTTTTTCCTGGGAAGCCACCACTATTGAGATGGATCAGGGACTTTGGAGGTTTATCCTATTAGAAGGGTTGTGGCCATTGGAATGGGCACACACAATTCCCTTGGAGAGGGCAAGTACAGTACTCAGGTTTGGCTCCAGGGGCCTGAGCCTGTAGGTTGTGTAGGCCAGGGCTGTTTGGACAGTTGTCTGAAAACACAAACTCGGCTTATGTTTCGGGTCATAGGTATGGCAGTACTGACCTACAGACCATGAGGAGAACTCTTCGGGATTTGAAAAAAGGGCGAGTGTGAGGCTCCTGCTCAAGTTTTTGTCTCTGGATATCATGTCACTCATGGTCGTGGAATTTCTGGGTGACTTCATGGGAAATGGACGAGTCTTACTCTCTGGTGGTTTGGCCTCGTTCAAAGACTTGGGGTCAATCTGTGGGCTGGAAGAAGTCTGTTTTGTTGTTGTTGTTGTTGTTGTTGTTGTTGTTGTTGTTTTCTTTTTTAACCTCAGGTGTCCCACCAAATGAGGGATTCCAGAGTAGAGCCCTGGGGAGGGGCGACTGGACAATCAGAAATCTGGTTAAAAATTGGGGCCTAGGGACATGTCAAGCCCATTATGACATCTTATGGTCCAGCAACTGAGAGGACTTACTAGAGGACTGGACTCATGCTGAGGGTCACAATGCGTATGTATGCCCTCGTCGCACGAAAGAATGGGCGGGGCCTCAGGGTGAATGCTGGTTTCTCCTACACTGAACGTTGGACAACGTGCCAACCACAAGGGTTCTTGCCATGAGTAAGGAGGAGTTCTGATTTCTGCATCACACTCACCCCAGGGCAGTGATTGGAGATAAGGTCTCGGTTCTGAAGCCTGAAAACGGAGGTAGGGACGAGATGATGACCTAAGGCCATGGCGGCTTTTATGTGCTCAGTGTGCGGTCAGCTTTCTGGGTGTTGCTCAGGAGGTCCAGGCTCAGGTTGTGTTCGACAGTGCATTAGGGCCCAGGTTAGACTATATAATTTGGGTAACATCGAGTGCTGTGTAGGTTTATCCTCATTTAAGGTGCCTGGGCAGCTCATGAGGCAATAATTTTTTTCCTATAGGGCAGGCAGAGTGCTGCATTGTGGGTCCGGAATTGCCAAACTTGAGGGCTTCGGGGCCAGGAGTGTGAGGACGGAAGTCTGAGAAGACAAGCTAGACTTGGGTTTCAGGGTGAGGGCACGGCAGGTACCCCCTGCAGATCTGAACCAATATCTCATGCATCTGAAGTCAGGGCGAGGATCAGACGTTGGCTCAGGTTGGAGTTTCTGTGCATGACGACCGCTTCATGAAGGGATAGGAATCTCGGGGCCATTGAGGTTTTCCCACGTTGGGAGTTGTGGGATGCCCCCTTCAAGGATTCCTTCTGCGGGACAATTGAGACCTGTTGGACAGCTCCAGGACATCCCGTATGGAATGACTCCAGAGCACCGTTCGCGGATGGATGCCTGGGAAGCCCGCCTCGCATTCCAATTGTCTCCTAGCAACAAGACAGTTTAGATCTGATGGCTCTGCCGGAGCAACCGGGATGGCTGAGTTGAAATGGACTTTTCTGAGGATGGGTCCTAATGTGTTTTTGTGTCCATGAGGGCCTTGGAATGGGTGGTGGGACCGGGACCCTGAAGTACTCCCCTAAGCTTTGGACATGGCTCCCATTCACAGGTTTCCTTGTGGAGACGAGGTGAGTTCTGATGGGTGCCTCAGGAAAACCCCTATGCTCGTATTGGAATCAGGCTTTTGAGGACACATGCCTATAACCCAAAACAATGGATCCTATTATGGCCTAGTGTCTTGTCTGGTTCAATCTTCTTCTTTGGGGACATCCATCTATGGTATGAGTGGAGGTCGATTATCAGCTGGTGTCAGACAGCCCTTGTTTGTTCCGGGAGACCTACACTATTGGGATGGCCTCAGGGACTTTGGAGGTTTCTCCTAATTTGTACGATTTTGGACCATGGAATGGGCAGAATTCCCATGGATTGGTAGGCACAGTCCTAATGTGTGTCTCCAGGGGCCCAGCCTGTAGGGTGTGTGGCCCAAGACTTTGAAAACAGAAGTCTGAAAACACAAACTCATCTTACGTTTGGGGACGTAATTATGGCAGGCCCAATCTACAAACCATGAGAAGAACTCTTCAGGATATGAAGAAAGTGCGAGTCTGAGGCGCTTGCTCAGGCTTTTGTCTCTGGATTTTGTATCAGCGATGGCCGTGGAATGTCGGGGAGGCCTCATGGTCCATGGACGAATCTTCCTCTCTGAGGATTTGGCCCGATTCCCAATTGCTTTTCGTCAATCTGTGGGATGGGAGGACTCATTTCAGTTTTGTTACCTCAGGTGTCCCACCAAAAGAGGAATTCCAAAGCAAAGCCGTGGGGAAGACTGAAGGGACAACCCGAACTATGGTTAAAAATTGGGGCCTAGGGGCATGGCAAGCCCAATATGCTATCTCTTCATCCAGCCACTGAGTGGCCTTACTTGAGGACTGGGCTCAGCCTGAGGGTCACAATGTGCGTTTGTGACCAATGTGGCCGGCTAGCATGGGCGGGGCCTCATGGGCCACACTGGTTTCAACTACACTGAACGTTGGACAACATGCCAACCACAAGGTTTCTTGCCATGGGGAAGAAGTTCTGATTTCTGCATCACCTTCAACCCTGGGCAGTGATTGGAGATAAGGTCTAGGTTCTGAAACCTGAAAACCGAGGTTGGGAAAAGATGACGACCTAAGGCCAAGGCGGCTCGATGTGCTCAGTGTGCGGCCAGCTGTCTGGGAGGGGCCAGGGTGTTCAGGCTCAGGCTGTGTCAGAAAGGGCATTAGTGCCCTGGTCAGCCTATGTATTTGGGGTACAGCCAAGGTCGGTACAGGTTGATCCACATTTGGGGTTACTGGGTACCCCAGAGGACAATGTTTTTCTTCTGGAAGGCGGGCAGGGTGCTGCATTGTAGTTCTGGATTGCCAAACTGGAGGGCTTGTGGGCCAGTAGTCTGACGACCAAAGTCTGAGAACACAAGCTAGGTTTCGGTTTCTGGGTGAGGCCACGGCAGGCACAATCTACAGACCTGAATCGAGATCTCGTGCATCTGAAGTCAGGGCGAGGATCAGACGATCGCTCAGGTTGGAGTTTCTGTCCCTGATGGCCCCTTCATGAATGGGGGGGCATCACGAGGCCATGGGGGTTTTCCCACGATGGGAGTTGTGAGAAGCTCCAAACTGCAGAGAGTCTTCTGCAGGACAATTGAGACCTGTTGTTTGGGTCCAGGCCAATGATTCTGAGCAGGGTTCTAAGGATGGATGGCTGGGTAGCCCACCTCGCATTCCAATTGTCTCCTAGCAACAAGACAGGTTAGATCTCCTGGATCTGTGGGGAGCAACCGAGGACGCTGAGTTGAAATGGACACCCCTGGGGATGGGTCCTAATGTGCTTTTGTGTCTATGGAGACCTTGGAATGAAGCGGTGGCACTGGGGCCCTAAAGGGTTCTCCTAAACAGAGGCTTTGACACAGCTCCAACGTGCAAGTTTCCCATGTGTAGATGAGATGTTTTCTGATGGGTGAGTCAAGAAACAGCTATATGCTGTTTTGATATCCAGGCCTCTGAGGAGAGATGCCTGGAAACCAAAGCAATGGATCTGATTAGTGCCTAGGGGCCTGTTCTTTCCTTTTTTACCTCTGGAGACATCTGTCTATGGGTCTGAGTGCAGGTAGGTGGTCAGTTGGGCTCAGATTGCCCCTGTTTTTCCTGGGAAGCCACCACTATTGAGATGGATCAGGGACTTTGGAGGTTTATCCTATTAGAAGGGTTGTGGCCATTGGAATGGGCACACACAATTCCCTTGGAGAGGGCAAGTACAGTCCTCAGGTTTGGCTCCAGGGGCCTGAGCCTGTAGGTTGTGTAGGCCAGGGCTGTTTGGACAGTTGTCTGAAAACACAAACTCGGCTTATGTTTCGGGTCATAGGTATGGCAGGACTGACCTACAGACCATGAGGAGAACTCTTCGGGATTTGAAAAAAGGGCGAGTGTGAGGCTCCTGCTCAAGTTTTTGTCTCTGGATATCGTGTCACTCATGGTCGTGGAATTTCTGGGTGACTTCATGGGAAATGGACGAGTCTTACTCTCTGGTGGTTTGGCCTCGTCCAAAGACTTGGGGTCAATCTGTGGGCTGGAAGAAGTCTGTTTTGTTGTTGTTGTTGTTGTTGTTGTTGTTGTTGTTTTCTTTTTTAACCTCAGGTGTCCCACCAAATGAGGGATTCCAGAGTAGAGCCCTGGGGAGGGGCGACTGGACAATCAGAAATCTGGTTAAAAATTGGGGCCTAGGGACATGTCAAGCCCATTATGACATCTTATGGTCCAGCAACTGAGAGAACTTACTAGAGGACTGGATTCATGCTGAGGGTCACAATGCGTATGTATGCCCTCGTCGCACGAAAGAATGGGCGGGGCCTCAGGGTGAATGCTGGTTTCTCCTACACTGAACGTTGGACAACGTGCCAACCACAAGGGTTCTTGCCATGGGTAAGGAGGAGTTCTGATTTCTGCATCACACTCACCCCAGGGCAGTGATTGGAGATAAGGTCTCGGTTCTGAAGCCTGAAAACGGAGGTAGGGAAGAGATGATGACCTAAGGCCATGGCGGCTTTTATGTGCTCAGTGTGCGGTCAGCTTTCTGGGTGTTGCTCAGGAGGTCCAGGCTCAGGTTGTGTTCGACAGTGCATTAGGGCCCAGGTTAGACTATATAATTTGGGTAACGTCGAGTGCTGTTTAGGTTTATCCTCATTTAAGGTGCCTGGGCAGCTCATGAGGCAATAATTTTTTTCCTATAGGGCAGGCAGAGTGCTGCATTGTGGGTCCGGAATTGCCAAACTTGAGGGCTTCGGGGCCAGGAGTGTGAGGACGGAAGTCTGAGAAGACAAGCTAGACTTGGGTTTCAGGGTGAGGGCACGGCAGGTACCCCCTGCAGATCTGAACCAATATCTCATGCATCTGAAGTCAGGGCGAGGATCAGACGTTGGCTCAGGTTGGAGTTTCTGTGCATGACGACCGCTTCATGAAGGGATAGGAATCTCGGGGCCATTGAGGTTTTCCCACGTTGGGAGTTGTGGGATGCCCCCTTCAAGGATTCCTTCTGCGGGACAATTGAGACCTGTTGGACAGCTCCAGGACATCCCGTATGGAATGACTCCAGAGCACCGTTCGCGGATGGATGCCTGGGAAGCCCGCCTCGCATTCCAATTGTCTCCTAGCAACAAGACAGTTTAGATCTGATGGCTCTGCCGGAGCAACCGGGATGGCTGAGTTGAAATGGACTTTTCTGAGGATGGGTCCTAATGTGTTTTTGTGTCCATGAGGGCCTTGGAATGGGTGGTGGGACCGGGACCCTGAAGTACTCCCCTAAGCTTTGGACATGGCTCCCATTCACAGGTTTCCTTGTGGAGACGAGGTGAGTTCTGATGGGTGCCTCAGGAAAACCCCTATGCTCGTATTGGAATCAGGCTTTTGAGGACACATGCCTATAACCCAAAACAATGGATCCTATTATGGCCTAGTGTCTTGTCTGGTTCAATCTTCTTCTTTGGGGACATCCATCTATGGTATGAGTGGAGGTCGATTATCAGCTGGTGTCAGACAGCCCTTGTTTGTTCCGGGAGACCTACACTATTGGGATGGCCTCAGGGACTTTGGAGGTTTCTCCTAATTTGTACGATTTTGGACCATGGAATGGGCAGAATTCCCATGGATTGGTAGGCACAGTCCTAATGTGTGTCTCCAGGGGCCCAGCCTGTAGGGTGTGTGGCCCAAGACTTTGAAAACAGAAGTCTGAAAACACAAACTCATCTTACGTTTGGGGACGTAATTATGGCAGGCCCAATCTACAAACCATGAGAAGAACTCTTCAGGATATGAAGAAAGTGCGAGTCTGAGGCGCTTGCTCAGGCTTTTGTCTCTGGATTTTGTATCAGCGATGGCCGTGGAATGTCGGGGAGGCCTCATGGTCCATGGACGAATCTTCCTCTCTGAGGATTTGGCCCGATTCCCAATTGCTTTTCGTCAATCTGTGGGATGGGAGGACTCATTTCAGTTTTGTTACCTCAGGTGTCCCACCAAAAGAGGAATTCCAAAGCAAAGCCGTGGGGAAGACTGAAGGGACAACCCGAACTATGGTTAAAAATTGGGGCCTAGGGGCATGGCAAGCCCAATATGCTATCTCTTCATCCAGCCACTGAGTGGCCTTACTTGAGGACTGGGCTCAGCCTGAGGGTCACAATGTGCGTTTGTGACCAATGTGGCCGGCTAGCATGGGCGGGGCCTCATGGGCCACACTGGTTTCAACTACACTGAACGTTGGACAACATGCCAACCACAAGGTTTCTTGCCATGGGGAAGAAGTTCTGATTTCTGCATCACCTTCAACCCTGGGCAGTGATTGGAGATAAGGTCTAGGTTCTGAAACCTGAAAACCGAGGTTGGGAAAAGATGACGACCTAAGGCCAAGGCGGCTCGATGTGCTCAGTGTGCGGCCAGCTGTCTGGGAGGGGCCAGGGTGTTCAGGCTCAGGCTGTGTCAGAAAGGGCATTAGTGCCCTGGTCAGCCTATGTATTTGGGGTACAGCCAAGGTCGGTACAGGTTGATCCACATTTGGGGTTACTGGGTACCCCAGAGGACAATGTTTTTCTTCTGGAAGGCGGGCAGGGTGCTGCATTGTAGTTCTGGATTGCCAAACTGGAGGGCTTGTGGGCCAGTAGTCTGACGACCAAAGTCTGAGAACACAAGCTAGGTTTCGGTTTCTGGGTGAGGCCACGGCAGGCACAATCTACAGACCTGAATCGAGATCTCGTGCATCTGAAGTCAGGGCGAGGATCAGACGATCGCTCAGGTTGGAGTTTCTGTCCCTGATGGCCCCTTCATGAATGGGGGGGCATCACGAGGCCATGGGGGTTTTCCCACGATGGGAGTTGTGAGAAGCTCCAAACTGCAGAGAGTCTTCTGCAGGACAATTGAGACCTGTTGTTTGGGTCCAGGCCAATGATTCTGAGCAGGGTTCTAAGGATGGATGGCTGGGTAGCCCACCTCGCATTCCAATTGTCTCCTAGCAACAAGACAGGTTAGATCTCCTGGATCTGTGGGGAGCAACCGAGGACGCTGAGTTGAAATGGACACCCCTGGGGATGGGTCCTAATGTGCTTTTGTGTCTATGGAGACCTTGGAATGAAGCGGTGGCACTGGGGCCCTAAAGGGTTCTCCTAAACAGAGGCTTTGACACAGCTCCAACGTGCAAGTTTCCCATGTGTAGATGAGATGTTTTCTGATGGGTGAGTCAAGAAACAGCTATATGCTGTTTTGATATCCAGGCCTCTGAGGAGAGATGCCTGGAAACCAAAGCAATGGATCTGATTAGTGCCTAGGGGCCTGTTCTTTCCTTTTTTACCTCTGGAGACATCTGTCTATGGGTCTGAGTGCAGGTAGGTGGTCAGTTGGGCTCAGATTGCCCCTGTTTTTCCTGGGAAGCCACCACTATTGAGATGGATCAGGGACTTTGGAGGTTTATCCTATTAGAAGGGTTGTGGCCATTGGAATGGGCACACACAATTCCCTTGGAGAGGGCAAGTACAGTCCTCAGGTTTGGCTCCAGGGGCCTGAGCCTGTAGGTTGTGTAGGCCAGGGCTGTTTGGACAGTTGTCTGAAAACACAAACTCGGCTTATGTTTCGGGTCATAGGTATGGCAGGACTGACCTACAGACCATGAGGAGAACTCTTCGGGATTTGAAAAAAGGGCGAGTGTGAGGCTCCTGCTCAAGTTTTTGTCTCTGGATATCGTGTCACTCATGGTCGTGGAATTTCTGGGTGACTTCATGGGAAATGGACGAGTCTTACTCTCTGGTGGTTTGGCCTCGTCCAAAGACTTGGGGTCAATCTGTGGGCTGGAAGAAGTCTGTTTTGTTGTTGTTGTTGTTGTTGTTGTTGTTGTTGTTTTCTTTTTTAACCTCAGGTGTCCCACCAAATGAGGGATTCCAGAGTAGAGCCCTGGGGAGGGGCGACTGGACAATCAGAAATCTGGTTAAAAATTGGGGCCTAGGGACATGTCAAGCCCATTATGACATCTTATGGTCCAGCAACTGAGAGAACTTACTAGAGGACTGGATTCATGCTGAGGGTCACAATGCGTATGTATGCCCTCGTCGCACGAAAGAATGGGCGGGGCCTCAGGGTGAATGCTGGTTTCTCCTACACTGAACGTTGGACAACGTGCCAACCACAAGGGTTCTTGCCATGGGTAAGGAGGAGTTCTGATTTCTGCATCACACTCACCCCAGGGCAGTGATTGGAGATAAGGTCTCGGTTCTGAAGCCTGAAAACGGAGGTAGGGAAGAGATGATGACCTAAGGCCATGGCGGCTTTTATGTGCTCAGTGTGCGGTCAGCTTTCTGGGTGTTGCTCAGGAGGTCCAGGCTCAGGTTGTGTTCGACAGTGCATTAGGGCCCAGGTTAGACTATATAATTTGGGTAACGTCGAGTGCTGTTTAGGTTTATCCTCATTTAAGGTGCCTGGGCAGCTCATGAGGCAATAATTTTTTTCCTATAGGGCAGGCAGAGTGCTGCATTGTGGGTCCGGAATTGCCAAACTTGAGGGCTTCGGGGCCAGGAGTGTGAGGACGGAAGTCTGAGAAGACAAGCTAGACTTGGGTTTCAGGGTGAGGGCACGGCAGGTACCCCCTGCAGATCTGAACCAATATCTCATGCATCTGAAGTCAGGGCGAGGATCAGACGTTGGCTCAGGTTGGAGTTTCTGTGCATGACGACCGCTTCATGAAGGGAGCGGAATCTCGGGGCCATTTAGGTTTTCCCACGTTGGGATTTGTGGGATGCCCCCTTCAAGGATTCCTTCTGCGGGACAATTGAGACATGTTGGACAGCTCCAGGACATCCCGTATGGAATGACTCCAGAGCACCGTTCGCGGATGGATGCCTGGGAAGCCCGCCTCGCATTCCAATTGTCTCCTAGCAACAAGACAGTTTAGATCTGATGGCTCTGCCGGAGCAACCGGGATGGCTGAGTTGAAATGGACTTTTCTGAGGATGGGTCCTAATGTGTTTTTGTGTCCATGAGGGCCTTGGAATGGGTGGTGGGACCGGGACCCTGAAGTACTCTCCTAAGCTTTGGACATGGCTCCCATTCACAGGTTTCCTTGTGGAGACGAGGTGAGTTCTGATGGGTGCCTCAGGAAAACCCCTATGCTCGTATTGGAATCAGGCTTTTGAGGACACATGCCTATAACCCAAAACAATGGATCCTATTATGGCCTAGTGTCTTGTCTGGTTCAATCTTCTTCTTTGGGGACATCCATCTATGGTATGAGTGGAGGTCGATTATCAGCTGGTGTCAGACAGCCCTTGTTTGTTCCGGGAGACCTACACTATTGGGATGGCCTCAGGGACATTGGAGGTTTCTCCTAATTTGTACGATTTTGGACCATGGAATGGGCAGAATTCCCATGGATTGGTAGGCACAGTCCTAATGTGTGTCTCCAGGGGCCCAGCCTGTAGGGTGTGTGGCCCAAGACTTTGAAAACAGAAGTCTGAAAACACAAACTCATCTTACGTTTGGGGACGTACTTATGGCAGGCCCAATCTACAAACCATGAGAAGAACTCTTCAGGATATGAAGAAAGTGCGAGTCTGAGGCGCTTGCTCAGGCTTTTGTCTCTGGATTTTGTATCAGCGATGGCCGTGGAATGTCGGGGAGGCCTCATGGTCCATGGACGAATCTTCCTCTCTGAGGATTTGGCCCGATTCCCAATTGCTTTTCGTCAATCTGTGGGATGGGAGGACTCATTTCAGTTTTGTTACCTCTGGTGTCCCACCAAAAGAGGAATTCCAAAGCAAAGCCGTGGGGAAGACTGAAGGGACAACCCGAACTATGGTTAAAAATTGGGGCCTAGGGGCATGGCAAGCCCAATATGCTATCTCTTCATCCAGCCACTGAGTGGCCTTACTTGAGGACTGGGCTCAGCCTGAGGGTCACAATGTGCGTTTGTGACCAATGTGGCCGGCTAGCATGGGCGGGGCCTCATGGGCCACACTGGTTTCAACTACACTGAACGTTGGACAACATGCCAACCACAAGGTTTCTTGCCATGGGGAAGGAGTTCTGATTTCTGCATCACCTTCAACCCTGGGCAGTGATTGGAGATAAGGTCTAGGTTCTGAAACCTGAAAACCGAGGTTGGGAATATATGACGACCTAAGGCCACGGCGGCTCGATGTGCTCAGTGTGCGGCCAGCTGTCTGGGAGGGGCCAGGGTGTCCAGGCTCAGGCTGAGTCAGAAAGGGCATTAGTGCCCTGTTCAGCCTATGTATTTGGGGTACAGCCAAGGTCGGTACAGGTTGATCCACATTTGGGGTTACTGGGTAGCCCCAGAGGACAATGTTTTTCTTCAGGAAGGCGGGCAGGGTGCTGCATTGTAGTTCTGGATTGCCAAACTGGAGGGCTTGTGGGCCAGTAGTCTGACGACCAAAGTCTGAGAACACAAGCTAGGCTTAGGTTTCTGGGTGAGGCCACGGCAGGCACAATCTACAGACCTGAATCGAGATCTCGTGCATCTGAAGTCAGGGCGAGGATCAGACGATCGCTCAGGTTGGAGTTTCTGTCCCTGATGGCCCCTTCATGAATGGGGGGGCATCACGAGGCCATGGGGGTTTTCCCACGATGGGAGTTGTGAGAAGCTCCAAACTGCAGAGAGTCTTCTGCAGGACAATTGAGACCTGTTGTTTGGGTCCAGGCCAATGATTCTGAGCAGGGTTCTAAGGATGGATGGCTGGGTAGCCCACCTCGCATTCCAATTGTCTCCTAGCAACAAGACAGGTTAGATCTCCTGGATCTGTGGGGAGCAACCGAGGACGCTGAGTTGAAATGGACACCCCTGGGGATGGGTCCTAATGTGCTTTTGTGTCTATGGAGACCTTGGAATGAAGCGGTGGCACTGGGGCCCTAAAGGGTTCTCCTAAACAGAAGCTTTGACACAGCTCCAACGTGCAAGTTTCCCATGTGTAGATGAGATGTTTTCTGATGGGTGAGTCAAGAAACAGCTATATGCTGTTTTGATATCCAGGCCTCTGAGGAGAGATGCCTGGAAACCAAAGCAATGGATCTGATTAGTGCCTAGGGGCCTGTTCTTTCCTTTTTTACCTCTGGAGACATCTGTCTATGGGTCTGAGTGCAGGTAGGTGGTCAGTTGGGCTCAGATTGCCCCTGTTTTTCCTGGGAAGCCACCACTATTGAGATGGATCAGGGACTTTGGAGGTTTATCCTATTAGAAGGGTTGTGGCCATTGGAATGGGAACACACAATTCCCTTGGAGAGGGCAAGTACAGTCCTCAGGTTTGGCTCCAGGGGCCTGAGCCTGTAGGTTGTGTAGGCCAGGGCTGTTTGGACAGTTTTCTGAAAACACAAACTCGGCTTATGTTTCGGGTCATAGGTATGGCAGGACTAACCTACAGACCATGAGGAGAACTCTTCGGGATTTGAAAAAAGGGCGAGTGTGAGGCTCCTGCTCAAGTTTTTGTCTCTGGATATCGTGTCACTCATGGTCGTGGAATTTCTGGGTGACTTCATGGGAAATGGACGAGTCTTACTCTCTGGTGGTTTGGCCCCGTCCAAAGACTTGGGGTCAATCTGTGGGCTGGAAGAAGTCTGTTTTGTTGTTGTTGTTGTTGTTGTTGTTGTTGTTGTTGTTGTTTTCTTTTTTAACCTCAGGTGTCCCACCAAATGAGGGATTCCAGAGTAGAGCCCCGGGGGGGGGGCGACTGGACAATCAGAAATCTGGTTAAAAATTGGGGCCTAGGGACATGTCAAGCCCATTATGACATCTAATGGACAAGCCACTGAGAGGACTTACTAGAGGACTGAACTCATGCTGAGGGTCACAATGCGTATGTATGCCCTCGTCGCACGCAAGAATGGGCGGGGCCTCAGGGTGAATGCTGGTTTCTCCTACACTGAACGTTGGACAACGTGCCAACCACAAGGGTTCTTGCCATGGGTAAGGAGGAGTTCTGATTTCTGCATCACACTCACCCCTGGGCAGTGATTGAAGATAAGGTCTCGGTTCTGAAGCCTGAAAACGGAGGTAGGGAAGAGATGATGACCTAAGGCCATGGCGGCTTTTATGTGCTCAGTGTGCGGTCAGCTTTCTGGGTGTTGGTCAGGAGGTCCGGGCTCAGGTTGTGTTCGACAGTGCATTAGTGCCCAGGTTAGACTATATAATTTGGGTAACGTCGAGTGCTGTGTAGGTTTATCCTCATTTAAGATGCCTGGGCAGCTCATGAGGCAATAATTTTTTTCCTAGAGGGCAGGCAGAGTGCTGCATTGTGGGTCCGGAATTGCCAACCTTGAGGGCTTCGGGGCCAGGAGTGTGAGGAAGGAAGTCTGAGAAGACAAGCTAGACTTGGGTTTCAGGGTGAGGGCACGGCAGGTACCCCCTGCAGATCTGAACCAATATCTCATGCATCTGAAGTCAGGGCGAGGATCAGACGTTGGCTCAGGTTGGAGTTTCTGTGCATGACGGCCGCTTCATGAAGGGAGCGGAATCTCGGGGCCATTGAGGTTTTCCCACGTTGGGAGTTGTGGGATGCCCCCTTCAAGGATTCCTTCTGCGGGACAATTGAGACCTGTTGGACAGCTCCAGGACATCCCATATGGAATGACTCCAGAGCACCGTTCGCGGATGGATGCCTGGGAAGCCCGCCTCGCATTCCAATTGTCTCCTAGCAACAAGACAGTTTAGACCTGATGGCTCTGCCGGAGCAACCGGGGTGGCTGAGTTGAAATGGACTTTCCTGAGGATGGGTCCTAATGTGTTTTTGTGTCCCTGAGGGCCTTGGAATGGGGCAGTGGCACCGGGACCCTGAAGTACTCTCCTAATCTTTGGACATGGCTCCCATGCACAGGTTTCCTTGTGGAGACGAGATGAGTTCTGATGGGTGCCTCAGGAAAACCCCTATGCTCGTATTGGAATCAGGCTTTTGAGGACACATGCCTGTAACCCAAAGCAATGGATCCTATTATGGCCTAGGGTCCGGTCTGGTTCAATCTTCTTCTCTGGGGACATCCATCTATGGTATGAGTGGAGGTCGATTATCAGCTGGTGTCAGACAGCCCTTGTTTGTTCCGGGCGAACTACACTATTGGGATGGCCTCAGGGACTTTGGAGGTTTCTCCTAATTTGTACGATTTTGGACCATGGAATGGGCAGAATTCCCATGGATTGGTAGGCACAGTCCTAATGTGTGTCTCCAGGGGCCCAGCCTGGAGGGTGTGTGGCCCAAGACTTTGAAGACAGAAGTCTGAAAACACAAACTCAGCTTAGGTTTGGGGACGTAGGTATGGCAGGCCCGATCTACAAACCATGAGAAGAACTCATCAGGATATGAAGAAAGTGCGAGTCTGAGGCGCTTGCTCAGGCTTTTGTCTCTGGATTTTGTATCAGCGATGGCCGTGGAATGTCGGGGAGGCCTCATGGGCCATGGACGAATCTTCCTCTGTGAGGATTTGGCCCGATTCCCAATTGCTTTTCGTCAATCTGTGGGATGGGAGGACTCATTTCAGTTTTGTTACCTCAGGTGTCCCACCAAAAGAGGAATTCCAAAGCAAAGCCGTGGGGAAGACTGAAGGGAAAACCCGAACTATGGTTAAAAATTGGGGCCTAGGGGCATGGCAAGCCCAATATGCTATCTCTTCATCCAGCCACTGAGTGGCCTTACTTGAGGACTGGGCTCAGCCTGAGGGTCACAATGTGCGTTTGTGACCAATGTGGCCGGCTAGCCTGGGCGGGGCCTCATGGGCCACACTAGTTTCAACTACACTGAACGTTGGACAACATGCCATCCACAAGGTTTCTTGCCATGGGTAAGGAGTTCTGATTTCTGCATCACCTTCAACCCTGGGCAGTGATTGGAGATAAGGTCTAGGTTCTGAAACCTGAAAACCGAGGTTGGGAAAAGATGACGACCTAAGGCCACGGCGGCTCGATGTGCTCAGTGTGCAGCCAGCTGTCTGGGAGGGGCCAGGGTGTCCAGGCTCAGGCTGTGTCAGAAAGGGCATTAGTGCCCTGGTCAGCCTATGTATTTGGGGTACAGCCAAGGTCGGTGCAGGTTGATCCTCATTTGGGGTTACTGGGTAGCCCCAGAGGACAATGTTTTTCTTCTGGAGGGCGGGCAGGGTGCTGCATTGTAGTTCTGGATTGCCAAACTGGAGGGCTTGTGGGCCAGTAGTCTGACGACCAAAGTCTGAGAACACAAGCTAGGCTTAGGTTTCTGGGTGAGGCCATGGCAGGCACAATCTACACACCTGAATCGAGATCTCGTGCATCTGAAGTCAGGGCAAGGATCAGACGATCGCTCAGGTTGGAGTTTCTGTCCCTGATGGCCCCTTCATGAATGGGGGGGCATCACGAGGCCATGGGGGTTTTCCCACGATGGGAGTTGTGAGAAGCTCCAAACTGCAGAGAGTCTTCTGCAGGACAATTGAGACCTGTTGTTTGGGTCCACGCCAATGATTCTGAGCAGGGTTCTAAGGATGTATGGCTGGGTAGCCCACCTCGCATTCCAATTGTCTCCTAGCAACAAGACAGGTTAGATCTCCTGGATCTGTGGGGAGCAACCGAGGACGCTGAGTTGAAATGGACACCCCTGGGGATGGGTCCTAATGAGCTTTTGTGTCTATGGAGACCTTGGAATGAAGCGGTGGCACTGGGGCCCTAAAGGGTTCTCCTAAACAGAGGCTTTGACACAGCTCCAACGTGCAAGTTTCCCATGTGTAGATGAGATGTTTTCTGATGGGTGAGTCAAGAAACAGCTATATGCTGTTTTGATATCTAGGCCTCTGAGGAGAGATGCCTGGAAACCAAAGCAATGGATCTGATTAGTGCCTAGGGGCCTGTTCTTTCCTTTTTTACCTCTGGAGACATCTGTCTATGGGTCTGAGTGCAGGTAGGTGGTCAGTTGGGCTCAGATTGCCCCTGTTTTTCCTGGGAAGCCACCACTATTGAGATGGATCAGGGACTTTGGAGGTTTATCCTATTAGAAGGGTTGTGGCCATTGGAATGGGCACACACAATTCCCTTGGAGAGGGCAAGTACAGTCCTCAGGTTTGGCTCCAGGGGCCTGAGCCTGTAGGTTGTGTAGGCCAGGGCTGTTTGGACAGTTGTCTGAAAACACAAACTCGGCTTATGTTTCGGGTCATAGGTATGGCAGGACTGACCTACAGACCATGAGGAGAACTCTTCGGGATTTGAAAAAAGGGCGAGTGTGAGGCTCCTGCTCAAGTTTTTGTCTCTGGATATCGTGTCACTCATGGTCGTGGAATTTCTGGGTGACTTCATGGGAAATGGACGAGTCTTACTCTCTGGTGGTTTGGCCCCGTCCAAAGACTTGGGGTCAATCTGTGGGCTGGAAGAAGTCTGTTTTGTTGTTGTTGTTGTTGTTGTTGTTGTTGTTGTTGTTTTCTTTTTTAACCTCAGGTGTCCCACCAAATGAGGGATTCCAGAGTAGAGACCTGGGGAGCGGCGACTGGACAATCAGAAATCTGGTTAAAAATTGGGGCCTAGGGACATGTCAAGCCCATTATGACATCTATGGTCCAGCCACTGAGAGGACTTACTAGAGGACAGGACTCATGCTGAGGGTCACAATGCGTATGTATGCCCTCGTCGCACGAAAGAATGGGCGGGGCCTCAGGGTGAATGCTGGTTTCTCCTACACTGAACGTTGGACAACGTGCCAACCACAAGGGTTCTTGCCATGGGTAAGGAGGAGTTCTGATTTCTGCATCACACTCACCCCAGGGCAGTGATTGGAGATAAGGTCTCGGTTCTGAAGCCTGAAAACGGAGGTAGGGAAGAGATGATGACCTAAGGCCATGGCGGCTTTTATGTGCTCAGTGTGCGGTCAGCTTTCTGGGTGTTGCTCAGGAGGTCCAGGCTCAGGTTGTGTTCGACAGTGCATTAGGGCCCAGGTTAGACTATATATTGGGTAACGTCGAGTGCTGTTTAGGTTTATCCTCATTTAAGGTGCCTGGGCAGCTCATGAGGCAATAATTTTTTTCCTATAGGGCAGGCAGAGTGCTGCATTGTGGGTCCGGAATTGCCAAACTTGAGGGCTTCGGGGCCAGGAGTGTGAGGACGGAAGTCTGAGAAGACAAGCTAGACTTGGGTTTCAGGGTGAGGGCACGGCAGGTACCCCCTGCAGATCTGAACCAATATCTCATGCATCTGAAGTCAGGGCGAGGATCAGACGTTGGCTCAGGTTGGAGTTTCTGTGCATGACGACCGCTTCATGAAGGGAGCGGAATCTCGGGGCCATTTAGGTTTTCCCACGTTGGGATTTGTGGGATGCCCCCTTCAAGGATTCCTTCTGCGGGACAATTGAGACCTGTTGGACAGCTCCAGGACATCCCGTATGGAATGACTCCAGAGCACCGTTCGCGGATGGATGCCTGGGAAGCCCGCCTCGCATTCCAATTGTCTCCTAGCAACAAGACAGTTTAGATCTGATGGCTCTGCCGGAGCAACCGGGATGGCTGAGTTGAAATGGACTTTTCTGAGGATGGGTCCTAATGTGTTTTTGTGTCCATGAGGGCCTTGGAATGGGTGGTGGGACCGGGACCCTGAAGTACTCTCCTAAGCTTTGGACATGGCTCCCATTCACAGGTTTCCTTGTGGAGACGAGGTGAGTTCTGATGGGTGCCTCAGGAAAACCCCTATGCCCGTATTGGAATCAGGCTTTTGAGGACACATGCCTATAACCCAAAACAATGGATCCTATTATGGCCTAGTGTCTTGTCTGGTTCAATCTTCTTCTTTGGGGACATCCATCTATGGTATGAGTGGAGGTCGATTATCAGCTGGTGTCAGACAGCCCTTGTTTGTTCCGGGAGACCTACACTATTGGGATGGCCTCAGGGACTTTGGAGGTTTCTCCTAATTTGTACGATTTTGGACCATGGAATGGGCAGAATTCCCATGGATTGGTAGGCACAGTCCTAATGTGTGTCTCCAGGGGCCCAGCCTGTAGGGTGTGTGGCCCAAGACTTTGAAAACAGAAGTCTGAAAACACAAACTCATCTTACGTTTGGGGACGTACTTATGGCAGGCCCAATCTACAAACCATGAGAAGAACTCTTCAGGATATGAAGAAAGTGCGAGTCTGAGGCGCTTGCTCAGGCTTTTGTCTCTGGATTTTGTATCAGCGATGGCCGTGGAATGTCGGGGAGGCCTCATGGTCCATGGACGAATCTTCCTCTCTGAGGATTTGGCCCGATTCCCAATTGCTTTTCGTCAATCTGTGGGATGGGAGGACTCATTTCAGTTTTGTTACCTCTGGTGTCCCACCAAAAGAGGAATTCCAAAGCAAAGCCGTGGGGAAGACTGAAGGGACAACCCGAACTATGGTTAAAAATTGGGGCCTAGGGGCATGGCAAGCCCAATATGCTATCTCTTCATCCAGCCACTGAGTGGCCTTACTTGAGGACTGGGCTCAGCCTGAGGGTCACAATGTGCGTTTGTGACCAATGAGGCCGGCTAGCATGGGCGGGGCCTCATGGGCCACACTGGTTTCAACTACACTGAACGTGGGACAACATGCCAACCACAAAGTTTCTTGCCATGGGGAAGGAGTTCTGATTTCTGCATCACCTTCAACCCTGGGCAGTGATTGGAGATAAGGTCTAGGTTCTGAAACCTGAAAACCGAGGTTGGGAATATATGAGGACCTAAGGCCACGGCGGCTCAATGTGCTCAGTGTGCGGCCAGCTGTCTGGGAGGGGCCAGGGTGTCCAGGCTCAGGCTGTGTCAGAAAGGGCATTAGTGCCCTGTTCAGCCTATGTATTTGGGGTACAGCCAAGGTCGGTACAGGTTGATCCACATTTTGGGTTACTGGGTAGCCCCAGAGGACAATGTTTTTCTTCTGGAAGGCGGGCAGGGTGCTGCATTGTAGTTCTGGATTGCCAAACTGGAGGGCTTGTGGGCCAGTAGTCTGACGACCAAAGTCTGAGAACACAAGCTAGGCTTAGGTTTCTGGGTGAGGCCACGGCAGGCACAATCTACAGACCTGAATCGAGATCTCGTGAATCTGAAGTCAGGGCAAGGATCAGACGATCGCTCAGGTTGGAGTTTCTGTCCCTGATGGCCCCTTCATGAATGGGGGGGCATCACGAGGCCATGGGGGTTTTCCCACGATGGGAGTTGTGAGAAGCTCCAAACTGCAGAGAGTCTTCTGCAGGACAATTGAGACCTGTTGTTTGGGTCCAGGCCAATGATTCTGAGCAGGGTTCTAAGGATGGATGGCTGGGTAGCCCACCTCGCATTCCAATTGTCTCCTAGCAACAAGACAGGTTAGATCTCCTGGATCTGTGGGGAGCAACCGAGGACGCT
The DNA here is from genome assembly GCF_964662115.1 of Mustela nivalis. Classification (NCBI taxonomy): domain Eukaryota; kingdom Metazoa; phylum Chordata; class Mammalia; order Carnivora; family Mustelidae; genus Mustela; species Mustela nivalis. The sequence goes on along the minus strand of NW_028134471.1, from coordinate 35,139 downwards.
GAGTTGAAATGGACACCCCTGGGGATGGGTCCTAATGTGCTTTTGTGTCTATGGAGACCTTGGAATGAAGCGGTGGCACTGGGGCCCTAAAGGGTTCTCCTAAACAGAAGCTTTGACACAGCTCCAACGTGCAAGTTTCCCATGTGTAGATGAGATGTTTTCTGATGGGTGAGTCAAGAAACAGCTATATGCTGTTTTGATATCCAGGCCTCTGAGGAGAGATGCCTGGAAACCAAAGCAATGGATCTGATTAGTGCCTAGGGGCCTGTTCTTTCCTTTTTTACCTCTGGAGACATCTGTCTATGGGTCTGAGTTCAGGTAGGTGCTCAGTTGGGCTCAGATTGCCCCTGTTTTTCCTGGGAAGCCACCACTATTGAGATGGATCAGGGACTTTGGAGGTTTATCCTATTAGAAGGGTTGTGGCCATTGGAATGGGCACACACAATTCCCTTGGAGAGGGCAAGTACAGTCCTCAGGTTTGGCTCCAGGGGCCTGAGCCTGTAGGTTGTGTAGGCCAGGGCTGTTTGGACAGTTGTCTGAAAACACAAACTCGGCTTATGTTTCGGGTCATAGGTATGGCAGGACTGACCTACAGACCATGAGGAGAACTCTTCGGGATTTGAAAAAAGGGCGAGTGTGAGGCTCCTGCTCAAGTTTTTGTCTCTGGATATCGTGTCACTCATGGTCGTGGAATTTCTGGGTGACTTCATGGGAAATGGACGAGTCTTACTCTCTGGTGGTTTGGCCCCGTCCAAAGACTTGGGGTCAATCTGTGGGCTGGAAGAAGTCTGTTTTGTTGTTGTTGTTGTTGTTGTTGTTGTTGTTGTTGTTGTTTTCTTTTTTAACCTCAGGTGTCCCACCAAATGAGGGATTCCAGAGTAGAGCCCCGGGGGGGGGGCGACTGGACAATCAGAAATCTGGTTAAAAATTGGGGCCTAGGGACATGTCAAGCCCATTATGACATCTAATGGACAAGAAACTGAGAGGACTTACTAGAGGACTGAACTCATGCTGAGGGTCACAATGCGTATGTATGCCCTCGTCGCACGAAAGAATGGGCGGGGCCTCAGGGTGAATGCTGGTTTCTCCTACACTGAACGTTGGACAACGTGCCAACCACAAGGGTTCTTGCCATGGGTAAGGAGGAGTTCTGATTTCTGCATCACACTCACCCCTGGGCAGTGATTGAAGATAAGGTCTCGGTTCTGAAGCCTGAAAACGGAGGTAGGGAAGAGATGATGACCTAAGGCCATGGCGGCTTTTATGTGCTCAGTGTGCGGTCAGCTTTCTGGGTGTTAGTCAGGAGGTCCGGGCTCAGGTTGTGTTCGACAGTGCATTAGTGCCCAGGTTAGACTATATAATTTGGGTAACGTCGAGTGCTGTGTAGGTTTATCCTCATTTAAGATGCCTGGGCAGCTCATGAGTCAATAATTTTTTTCCTAGAGGGCAGGCAGAGTGCTGCATTGTGGGTCCGGAATTGCCAACCTTGAGGGCTTCGGGGCCAGGAGTGTGAGGAAGGAAGTCTGAGAAGACAAGCTAGACTTGGGTTTCAGGGTGAGGGCACGGCAGGTACCCCCTGCAGATCTGAACCAATATCTCATGCATCTGAAGTCAGGGCGAGGATCAGACGTTGGCTCAGGTTGGAGTTTCTGTGCATGACGGCCGCTTCATGAAGGGAGCGGAATCTCGGGGCCATTGAGGTTTTCCCACGTTGGGAGTTGTGGGATGCCCCCTTCAAGGATTCCTTCTGCGGGACAATTGAGACCTGTTGGACAGCTCCAGGACATCCCATATGGAATGACTCCAGAGCACCGTTCGCGGATGGATGCCTGGGAAGCCCGCCTCGCATTCCAATTGTCTCCTAGCAACAAGACAGTTTAGACCTGATGGCTCTGCCGGAGCAACCGGGGTGGCTGAGTTGAAATGGACTTTCCTGAGGATGGGTCCTAATGTGTTTTTGTGTCCCTGAGGGCCTTGGAATGGGGCAGTGGCACCGGGACCCTGAAGTACTCTCCTAAGCTTTGGACATGGCTCCCATGCACAGGTTTCCTTGTGGAGACGAGATGAGTTCTGATGGGTGCCTCAGGAAAACCCCTATGCTCGTATTGGAATCAGGCTTTTGAGGACACATGCCTGTAACCCAAAGCAATGGATCCTATTATGGCCTAGGGTCCTGTCTGGTTCAATCTTCTTCTCTGGGGACATCCATCTATGGTATGAGTGGAGTTCGATTATCAGCTGGTGTCAGACAGCCCTTGTTTGTTCCGGGCGACCTACACTATTGGGATGGCCTCAGGGACTTTGGAGGTTTCTCCTAATTTGTACGATTTTGGACCATGGAATGGGCAGTATTCCCATGGATTGGTAGGCACAGTCCTAATGTGTGTCTCCAGGGGCCCAGCATGGAGGGTGTGTGGCCCAAGACTTTGAAGACAGAAGTCTGAAAACACAAACTCAGCTTAGGTTTGGGGACGTAGGTATGGCAGGCCCGATCTACAAACCATGAGAAGAACTCATCAGGATATGAAGAAAGTGCGAGTCTGAGGCGCTTGCTCAGGCTTTTGTCTCTGGATTTTGTATCAGCGATGGCCGTGGAATGTCGGGGAGGCCTCATGGGCCATGGACGAATCTTCCTCTCTGAGGATTTGGCCCGATTCCCAATTGCTTTTCGTCAATCTGTGGGATGGGAGGACTCATTTCAGTTTTGTTACCTCAGGTGTCCCACCAAAAGAGGAATTCCAAAGCAAAGCCGTGGGGAAGACTGAAGGGACAACCCGAACTATGGTTAAAAATTGGGGCCTAGGGGCATGGCAAGCCCAATATGCTATCTCTTCATCCAGCCACTGAGTGGCCTTACTTGAGGACTGGGCTCAGCCTGAGGGTCACAATGTGCATTTGTGACCAATGTGGCCGGCTAGCCTGGGCGGGGCCTCATGGGCCACACTGGTTTCAACTACACTGAACGTTGGACAACATGCCAACCACAAGGTTTCTTGCCATGGGGAAGGAGTTCTGATTTCTGCATCACCTTCAACCCTGGTCAGTGATTGGAGATAAGGTCTAGGTTCTGAAACCTGAAAACCGAGGTTGGGAATATATGACGACCTAAGGCCACGGCGGCTCGATGTGCTCAGTGTGCAGCCAGCTGTCTGGGAGGGGCCAGGGGGTCCAGGCTCAGGCTGTGTCAGAAAGGGCATTAGTGCCCTGGTCAGCCTATGTATTTGGGGTACAGCCAAGGTCGGTGCAGGTTGATCCTCATTTGGGGTTACTGGGTAGCCCCAGAGGACAATGTTTTTCTTCTGGAGGGCGGGCAGGGTGCTGCATTGTAGTTCTGGATTGCCAAACTGGAGGGCTTGTGGGCCAGTAGTCTGACGACCAAAGTCTGAGAACACAAGCTAGGCTTAGGTTTCTGGGTGAGGCCATGGCAGGCACAATCTACACACCTGAATCGAGATCTCGTGCATCTGAAGTCAGGGCAAGGATCAGACGATCGCTCAGGTTGGAGTTTCTGTCCCTGATGGCCCCTTCATGAATGGGGGGGCATCACGAGGCCATGGGGGTTTTCCCACGATGGGAGTTGTGAGAAGCTCCAAACTGCAGAGAGTCTTCTGCAGGACAATTGAGACCTGTTGTTTGGGTCCAGGCCAATGATTCTGAGCAGGGTTCTAAGGATGGATGGCTGGGTAGCCCACCTCGCATTCCAATTGTCTCCTAGCAACAAGACAGGTTAGATCTCCTGGATCTGTGGGGAGCAACCGAGGACGCTGAGTTGAAATGGACACCCCTGGGGATGGGTCCTAATGAGCTTTTGTGTCTATGGAGGCCTTGGAATGAAGCGGTGGCACTGGGGCCCTAAAGGGTTCTCCTAAACAGAGGCTTTGACACAGCTCCAACGTGCAAGTTTCCCATGTGTAGATGAGATGTTTTCTGATGGGTGAGTCAAGAAACAGCTATATGCTGTTTTGATATCTAGACCTCTGAGGAGAGATGCCTGGAAACCAAAGCAATGGATCTGATTAGTGCCTAGGGGCCTGTTCTTTCCTTTTTTACCTCTGGAGACATCTGTCTATGGGTCTGAGTGCAGGTAGGTGGTCAGTTGGGCTCAGATTGCCCCTGTTTTTCCTGGGAAGCCACCACTATTGAGATGGATCAGGGACTTTGGAGGTTTATCCTATTAGAAGGGTTGTGGCCATTGGAATGGGCACACACAATTCCCTTGGAGAGGGCAAGTACAGTCCTCAGGTTTGGCTCCAGGGGCCTGAGCCTGTAGGTTGTGTAGGCCAGGGCTGTTTGGACAGTTGTCTGAAAACACAAACTCGGCTTATGTTTCGGGTCATAGGTATGGCAGGACTAACCTACAGACCATGAGGAGAACTCTTCGGGATTTGAAAAAAGGGCGAGTGTGAGGCTCCTGCTCAAGTTTTTGTCTCTGGATATCGTGTCACTCATGGTCGTGGAATTTCTGGGTGACTTCATGGGAAATGGACGAGTCTTACTCTCTGGTGGTTTGGCCCCGTCCAAAGACTTGGGGTCAATCTGTGGGCTGGAAGAAGTCTGTTTTGTTGTTGTTGTTGTTGTTGTTGTTGTTGTTGTTGTTGTTGTTTTCTTTTTTAACCTCAGGTGTCCCACCAAATGAGGGATTCCAGAGTAGAGACCTGGGGAGCGGCGACTGGACAATCAGAAATCTGGTTAAAAATTGGGGCCTAGGGACATGTCAAGCCCATTATGACATCTATGGTCCAGCCACTGAGAGGACTTAATAGAGGACAGGACTCATGCTGAGGGTCACAATGCGTATGTATGCCCTCGTCGCACGAAAGAATGGGCGGGGCCTCAGGGTGAATGCTGGTTTCTCCTACACTGAACGTTGGACAACGTGCCAACCACAAGGGTTCTTGTTATGGGTAAGGAGGAGTTCGGATTTCTGCATCACACTCACCGCTGGGCAGTGATTGGAATAAGGTCTCGGTTCTGAAGCCTGAAAACGGAGGTAGGGAAGAGATGATGACCTAAGGCCATGGCGGCTTTTATGTGCTCAGTGTGCGGTCAGCTTTCTGGGTGTTGGTCAGGAGGTCCAGGCTCAGGTTGTGTTCGACAGTGCATTAGTGCCCAGGATAGACTATATAATTTGGGTAACGTCGAGTGCTGTGTAGGTTTATCCTCATTTAAGATGCCTGGGCAGCTCATGAGGCAATAATTTTTTTCCTAGAGGGCAGGCAGAGTGCTGCATTGTGGGTCCGGAATTGCTAACCTTGAGGGCTTCGGGGCCAGGAGTGTGAGGACGGAAGTCTGAGAAGAAAAGGTAGATTTGGGTTTCAGGGTGAGGGCACGGCAGGTACCCCCTGCAGATCTGAACCAATATCTCATGCATCTGAAGTCAGGGCGAGGATCAGACCTTGGCTCAGGCTGGAGTTTCTGTGCATGACGGCCGCTTCATGAAGGGAGCAGAATCTCGGGGCCATTGAGGTTTTCCCACGTTGGGATTTGTGGGATGCCCCCTTCAAGGATTCCTTCTGCGGGACAATTGAGACCTGTTGGACAGCTCCAGGACATCCCATATGGAATGACTCCTGAGCACCGTTCGCGGATGGATGCCTGGGAAGCCCGCCTCGCATTCCAATTGTCTCCTAGCAACAAGACAGTTTAGACCTGATGGCTCTGCCGGAGCAACCGGGGTGGCTGAGTTGAAATGGACTTTCCTGAGGATGGGTCCTAATGTGTTTTTGTGTCCCTGAGGGCCTTGGAATGGGGCAGTGGCACCGGGACCCTGAAGTACTCTCCTAAGCTTTGGACATGGCTCCCATGCACAGGTTTCCTTGTGGAGACGAGATGAGTTCTGATGGGTGCCTCAGGAAAACCCCTATGCTCGTATTGGAATCAGGCTTTTGAGGACACATGCCTGTAACCCAAAGCAATGGATCCTATTATGGCCTAGGGTCCTGTCTGGTTCAATCTTCTTCTCTGGGGACATCCATCTATGGTATGAGTGGAGTTCGATTATCAGCTGGTGTCAGACAGCCCTTGTTTGTTCCGGGCGACCTACACTATTGGGATGGCCTCAGGGACTTTGGAGGTTTCTCCTAATTTGTACGATTTTGGACCATGGAATGGGCAGAATTCCCATGGATTGGTAGGCACAGTCCTAATGTGTGTCTCCAGGGGCCCAGCCTGGAGGGTGTGTGGCCCAAGACTTTGAAGACAGAAGTCTGAAAACACAAACTCAGCTTAGGTTTGGGGACGTAGGTATGGCAGGCCCGATCTACAAACCATGAGAAGAACTCATCAGGATATGAAGAAAGTGCGAGTCTGAGGCGCTTGCTCAGGCTTTTGTCTCTGGATTTTGTATCAGCGATGGCCGTGGAATGTCGGGGAGGCCTCATGGGCCATGGACGAATCTTCCTCTGTGAGGATTTGGCCCGATTCCCAATTGCTTTTCGTCAATCTGTGGGATGGGAGGACTCATTTCAGTTTTGTTACCTCAGGTGTCCCACCAAAAGAGGAATTCCAAAGCAAAGCCGTGGGGAAGACTGAAGGGACAACCCGAACTATGGTTAAAAATTGGGGCCTAGGGGCATGGCAAGCCCAATATGCTATCTCTTCATCCAGCCACTGAGTGGCCTTACTTGAGGACTGGGCTCAGCCTGAGGGTCACAATGTGCATTTGTGACCAATGTGGCCGGCTAGCCTGGGCGGGGCCTCATGGGCCACACTGGTTTCAACTACACTGAACGTTGGACAACATGCCAACCACAAGGTTTCTTGCCATGGGGAAGGAGTTCTGATTTCTGCATCACCTTCAACCCTGGTCAGTGATTGGAGATAAGGTCTAGGTTCTGAAACCTGAAAACCGAGGTTGGGAATATATGACGACCTAAGGCCACGGCGGCTCGATGTGCTCAGTGTGCAGCCAGCTGTCTGGGAGGGGCCAGGGGGTCCAGGCTCAGGCTGTGTCAGAAAGGGCATTAGTGCCCTGGTCAGCCTATGTATTTGGGGTACAGCCAAGGTCGGTGCAGGTTGATCCTCATTTGGGGTTACTGGGTAGCCCCAGAGGACAATGTTTTTCTTCTGGAGGGCGGGCAGGGTGCTGCATTGTAGTTCTGGATTGCCAAACTGGAGGGCTTGTGGGCCAGTAGTCTGACGACCAAAGTCTGAGAACACAAGCTAGGCTTAGGTTTCTGGGTGAGGCCATGGCAGGCACAATCTACACACCTGAATCGAGATCTCGTGCATCTGAAGTCAGGGCAAGGATCAGACGATCGCTCAGGTTGGAGTTTCTGTCCCTGATGGCCCCTTCATGAATGGGGGGGCATCACGAGGCCATGGGGGTTTTCCCACGATGGGAGTTGTGAGAAGCTCCAAACTGCAGAGAGTCTTCTGCAGGACAATTGAGACCTGTTGTTTGGGTCCAGGCCAATGATTCTGAGCAGGGTTCTAAGGATGGATGGCTGGGTAGCCCACCTCGCATTCCAATTGTCTCCTAGCAACAAGACAGGTTAGATCTCCTGGATCTGTGGGGAGCAACCGAGGACGCTGAGTTGAAATGGACACCCCTGGGGATGGGTCCTAATGAGCTTTTGTGTCTATGGAGGCCTTGGAATGAAGCGGTGGCACTGGGGCCCTAAAGGGTTCTCCTAAACAGAGGCTTTGACACAGCTCCAACGTGCAAGTTTCCCATGTGTAGATGAGATGTTTTCTGATGGGTGAGTCAAGAAACAGCTATATGCTGTTTTGATATCTAGGCCTCTGAGGAGAGATGCCTGGAAACCAAAGCAATGGATCTGATTAGTGCCTAGGGGCCTGTTCTTTCCTTTTTTACCTCTGGAGACATCTGTCTATGGGTCTGAGTGCAGGTAGGTGGTCAGTTGGGCTCAGATTGCCCCTGTTTTTCCTGGGAAGCCACCACTATTGAGATGGATCAGGGACTTTGGAGGTTTATCCTATTAGAAGGGTTGTGGCCATTGGAATGGGCACACACAATTCCCTTGGAGAGGGCAAGTACAGTCCTCAGGTTTGGCTCCAGGGGCCTGAGCCTGTAGGTTGTGTAGGCCAGGGCTGTTTGGACAGTTGTCTGAAAACACAAACTCGGCTTATGTTTCGGGTCATAGGTATGGCAGGACTAACCTACAGACCATGAGGAGAACTCTTCGGGATTTGAAAAAAGGGCGAGTGTGAGGCTCCTGCTCAAGTTTTTGTCTCTGGATATCGTGTCACTCATGGTCGTGGAATTTCTGGGTGACTTCATGGGAAATGGACGAGTCTTACTCTCTGGTGGTTTGGCCCCGTCCAAAGACTTGGGGTCAATCTGTGGGCTGGAAGAAGTCTGTTTTGTTGTTGTTGTTGTTGTTGTTGTTGTTGTTTTCTTTTTTAACCTCAGGTGTCCCACCAAATGAGGGATTCCAGAGTAGAGACCTGGGGAGCGGCGACTGGACAATCAGAAATCTGGTTAAAAATTGGGGCCTAGGGACATGTCAAGCCCATTATGACATCTATGGTCCAGCCACTGAGAGGACTTAATAGAGGACAGGACTCATGCTGAGGGTCACAATGCGTATGTATGCCCTCGTCGCACGAAAGAATGGGCGGGGCCTCAGGGTGAATGCTGGTTTCTCCTACACTGAACGTTGGACAACACGCCAACCACAAGGGTTCTTGTTATGGGTAAGGAGGAGTTCGGATTTCTGCATCACACTCACCGCTGGGCAGTGATTGGAGATAAGGTCTCGGTTCTGAAGCCTGAAAACGGAGGTAGGGAAGAGATGATGACCTAAGGCCATGGCGGCTTTTATGTGCTCAGTGTGCGGTCAGCTTTCTGGGTGTTGGTCAGGAGGTCCAGGCTCAGGTTGTGTTCGACAGTGCATTAGTGCCCAGGATAGACTATATAATTTGGGTAACGTCGAGTGCTGTGTAGGTTTATCCTCATTTAAGATGCCTGGGCAGCTCATGAGGCAATAATTTTTTTCCTAGAGGGCAGGCAGAGTGCTGCATTGTGGGTCCGGAATTGCTAACCTTGAGGGCTTCGGGGCCAGGAGTGTGAGGACGGAAGTCTGAGAAGAAAAGGTAGATTTGGGTTTCAGGGTGAGGGCACGGCAGGTACCCCCTGCAGATCTGAACCAATATCTCATGCATCTGAAGTCAGGGCGAGGATCAGACCTTGGCTCAGGCTGGAGTTTCTGTGCATGACGGCCGCTTCATGAAGGGAGCAGAATCTCGGGGCCATTGAGGTTTTCCCACGTTGGGATTTGTGGGATGCCCCCTTCAAGGATTCCTTCTGCGGGACAATTGAGACCTGTTGGACAGCTCCAGGACATCCCATATGGAATGACTCCTGAGCACCGTTCGCGGATGGATGCCTGGGAAGCCCGCCTCGCATTCCAATTGTCTCCTAGCAACAAGACAGTTTAGACCTGATGGCTCTGCCGGAGCAACCGGGGTGGCTGAGTTGAAATGGACTTTCCTGAGGATGGGTCCTAATGTGTTTTTGTGTCCCTGAGGGCCTTGGAATGGGGCAGTGGCACCGGGACCCTGAAGTACTCTCCTAAGCTTTGGACATGGCTCCCATGCACAGGTTTCCTTGTGGAGACGAGATGAGTTCTGATGGGTGCCTCAGGAAAACCCCTATGCTCGTATTGGAATCAGGCTTTTGAGGACACATGCCTGTAACCCAAAGCAATGGATCCTATTATGGCCTAGGGTCCTGTCTGGTTCAATCTTCTTCTCTGGGGACATCCATCTATGGTATGAGTGGAGTTCGATTATCAGCTGGTGTCAGACAGCCCTTGTTTGTTCCGGGCGACCTACACTATTGGGATGGCCTCAGGGACTTTGGAGGTTTCTCCTAATTTGTACGATTTTGGACCATGGAATGGGCAGAATTCCCATGGATTGGTAGGCACAGTCCTAATGTGTGTCTCCAGGGGCCCAGCCTGGAGGGTGTGTGGCCCAAGACTTTGAAGACAGAAGTCTGAAAACACAAACTCAGCTTAGGTTTGGGGACGTAGGTATGGCAGGCCCGATCTACAAACCATGAGAAGAACTCATCAGGATATGAAGAAAGTGCGAGTCTGAGGCGCTTGCTCAGGCTTTTGTCTCTGGATTTTGTATCAGCGATGGCCGTGGAATGTCGGGGAGGCCTCATGGGCCATGGACGAATCTTCCTCTGTGAGGATTTGGCCCGATTCCCAATTGCTTTTCGTCAATCTGTGGGATGGGAGGACTCATTTCAGTTTTGTTACCTCAGGTGTCCCACCAAAAGAGGAATTCCAAAGCAAAGCCGTGGGGAAGACTGAAGGGACAACCCGAACTATGGTTAAAAATTGGGGCCTAGGGGCATGGCAAGCCCAATATGCTATCTCTTCATCCAGCCACTGAGTGGCCTTACTTGAGGACTGGGCTCAGCCTGAGGGTCACAATGTGCATTTGTGACCAATGTGGCCGGCTAGCCTGGGCGGGGCCTCATGGGCCACACTGGTTTCAACTACACTGAACGTTGGACAACATGCCAACCACAAGGTTTCTTGCCATGGGGAAGGAGTTCTGATTTCTGCATCACCTTCAACCCTGGTCAGTGATTGGAGATAAGGTCTAGGTTCTGAAACCTGAAAACCGAGGTTGGGAATATATGACGACCTAAGGCCACGGCGGCTCGATGTGCTCAGTGTGCAGCCAGCTGTCTGGGAGGGGCCAGGGGGTCCAGGCTCAGGCTGTGTCAGAAAGGGCATTAGTGCCCTGGTCAGCCTATGTATTTGGGGTACAGCCAAGGTCGGTGCAGGTTGATCCTCATTTGGGGTTACTGGGTAGCCCCAGAGGACAATGTTTTTCTTCTGGAGGGCGGGCAGGGTGCTGCATTGTAGTTCTGGATTGCCAAACTGGAGGGCTTGTGGGCCAGTAGTCTGACGACCAAAGTCTGAGAACACAAGCTAGGCTTAGGTTTCTGGGTGAGGCCATGGCAGGCACAATCTACACACCTGAATCGAGATCTCGTGCATCTGAAGTCAGGGCAAGGATCAGACGATCGCTCAGGTTGGAGTTTCTGTCCCTGATGGCCCCTTCATGAATGGGGGGGCATCACGAGGCCATGGGGGTTTTCCCACGATGGGAGTTGTGAGAAGCTCCAAACTGCAGAGAGTCTTCTGCAGGACAATTGAGACCTGTTGTTTGGGTCCAGGCCAATGATTCTGAGCAGGGTTCTAAGGATGGATGGCTGGGTAGCCCACCTCGCATTCCAATTGTCTCCTAGCAACAAGACAGGTTAGATCTCCTGGATCTGTGGGGAGCAACCGAGGACGCTGAGTTGAAATGGACACCCCTGGGGATGGGTCCTAATGAGCTTTTGTGTCTATGGAGGCCTTGGAATGAAGCGGTGGCACTGGGGCCCTAAAGGGTTCTCCTAAACAGAGGCTTTGACACAGCTCCAACGTGCAAGTTTCCCATGTGTAGATGAGATGTTTTCTGATGGGTGAGTCAAGAAACAGCTATATGCTGTTTTGATATCCAGGCCTCTGAGGAGAGATGCCTGGAAACCAAAGCAATGGATCTGATTAGTGCCTAGGGGCCTGTTCTTTCCTTTTTTACCTCTGGAGACATCTGTCTATGGGTCTGAGTGCAGGTAGGTGGTCAGTTGGGCTCAGATTGCCCCTGTTTTTCCTGGGAAGCCACCACTATTGAGATGGATCAGGGACTTTGGAGGTTTATCCTATTAGAAGGGTTGTGGCCATTGGAATGGGCACACACAATTCCCTTGGAGAGGGCAAGTACAGTCCTCAGGTTTGGCTCCAGGGGCCTGAGCCTGTAGGTTGTGTAGGCCAGGGCTGTTTGGACAGTTGTCTGAAAACACAAACTCGGCTTATGTTTCGGGTCATAGGTATGGCAGGACTGACCTACAGACCATGAGGAGAACTCTTCGGGATTTGAAAAAAGGGCGAGTGTGAGGCTCCTGCTCAAGTTTTTGTCTCTGGATATCGTGTCACTCATGGTCGTGGAATTTCTGGGTGACTTCATGGGAAATGGACGAGTCTTACTCTCTGGTGGTTTGGCCCCGTCCAAAGACTTGGGGTCAATCTGTGGGCTGGAAGAAGTCTGTTTTGTTGTTGTTGTTGTTGTTGTTGTTGTTGTTGTTGTTGTTTTCTTTTTTAACCTCAGGTGTCCCACCAAATGAGGGATTCCAGAGTAGAGCCCCGGGGGGGGGGCGACTGGTCAATCAGAAATCTGGTTAAAAATTGGGGCCTAGGGACATGTCAAGCCCATTATGACATCTAATGGACAAGCCACTGAGAGGACTTACTAGAGGACTGAACTCATGCTGAGGGTCACAATGCGTATGTATGCCCTCGTCGCACGAAAGAATGGGCGGGGCCTCAGGGTGAATGCTGGTTTCTCCTACACTGAACGTTGGACAACGTGCCAACCACAAGGGTTCTTGCCATGGGTAAGGAGGAGTTCTGATTTCTGCATCACACTCACCCTTGGGCAGTGATTGAAGATAAGGTCTCGGTTCTGAAGCCTGAAAACGGAGGTAGGGAAGAGATGATGACCTAAGGCCATGGCGGCTTTTATGTGCTCAGTGTGCGGTCAGCTTTCTGGGTGTTGGTCAGGAGGTCCGGGCTCAGGTTGTGTTCGACAGTGCATTAGTGCCCAGGTTAGACTATATAATTTGGGTAACGTCGAGTGCTGTGTAGGTTTATCCTCATTTAAGATGCCTGGGCAGCTCATGAGGCAATAATTTTTTTCCTAGAGGGCAGGCAGAGTGCTGCATTGTGGGTCCGGAATTGCCAACCTTGAGGGCTTCGGGGCCAGGAGTGTGAGGAAGGAAGTCTGAGAAGACAAGCTAGACTTGGGTTTCAGGGTGAGGGCACGGCAGGTACCCCCTGCAGATCTGAACCAATATCTCATGCATCTGAAGTCAGGGCGAGGATCAGACGTTGGCTCAGGTTGGAGTTTCTGTGCATGACGGCCGCTTCATGAAGGGAGCGGAATCTCGGGGCCATTGAGGTTTTCCCACGTTGGGAGTTGTGGGATGCCCCCTTCAAGGATTCCTTCTGCGGGACAATTGAGACCTGTTGGACAGCTCCAGGACATCCCATATGGAATGACTCCAGAGCACCGTTCGCGGATGGATGCCTGGGAAGCCCGCCTCGCATTCCAATTGTCTCCTAGCAACAAGACAGTTTAGACCTGATGGCTCTGCCGGAGCAACCGGGGTGGCTGAGTTGAAATGGACTTTCCTGAGGATGGGTCCTAATGTGTTTTTGTGTCCCTGAGGGCCTTGGAATGGGGCAGTGGCACCGGGACCCTGAAGTACTCTCCTAAGCTTTGGACATGGCTCCCATGCACAGGTTTCCTTGTGGAGACGAGATGAGTTCTGATGGGTGCCTCAGGAAAACCCCTATGCTCGTATTGGAATCAGGCTTTTGAGGACACATGCCTGTAACCCAAAGCAATGGATCCTATTATGGCCTAGGGTCCTGTCTGGTTCAATCTTCTTCTCTGGGGACATCCATCTATGGTATGAGTGGAGTTCGATTATCAGCTGGTGTCAGACAGCCCTTGTTTGTTCCGGGCGACCTACACTATTGGGATGGCCTCAGGGACTTTGGAGGTTTCTCCTAATTTGTACGATTTTGGACCATGGAATGGGCAGAATTCCCATGGATTGGTAGGCACAGTCCTAATGTGTGTCTCCAGGGGCCCAGCCTGGAGGGTGTGTGGCCCAAGACTTTGAAGACAGAAGTCTGAAAACACAAACTCAGCTTAGGTTTGGGGACGTAGGTATGGCAGGCCCGATCTACAAACCATGAGAAGAACTCATCAGGATATGAAGAAAGTGCGAGTCTGAGGCGCTTGCTCAGGCTTTTGTCTCTGGATTTTGTATCAGCGATGGCCGTGGAATGTCGGGGAGGCCTCATGGGCCATGGACGAATCTTCCTCTGTGAGGATTTGGCCCGATTCCCAATTGCTTTTCGTCAATCTGTGGGATGGGAGGACTCATTTCAGTTTTGTTACCTCAGGTGTCCCACCAAAAGAGGAATTCCAAAGCAAAGCCGTGGGGAAGACTGAAGGGACAACCCGAACTATGGTTAAAAATTGGGGCCTAGGGGCATGGCAAGCCCAATATGCTATCTCTTCATCCAGCCACTGAGTGGCCTTACTTGAGGACTGGGCTCAGCCTGAGGGTCACAATGTGCATTTGTGACCAATGTGGCCGGCTAGCCTGGGCGGGGCCTCATGGGCCACACTGGTTTCAACTACACTGAACGTTGGACAACATGCCAACCACAAGGTTTCTTGCCATGGGGAAGGAGTTCTGATTTCTGCATCACCTTCAACCCTGGTCAGTGATTGGACATAAGGTCTAGGTTCTGAAACCTGAAAACCGAGGTTGGGAAAAGATGACGACCTAAGGCCACGGCGGCTCGATGTGCTCAGTGTGCAGCCAGCTGTCTGGGAGGGGCCAGGGGGTCCAGGCTCAGGCTGTGTCAGAAAGGGCATTAGTGCCCTGGTCAGCCTATGTATTTGGGGTACAGCCAAGGTCGGTGCAGGTTGATCCTCATTTGGGGTTACTGGGTAGCCCCAGAGGACAATGTTTTTCTTCTGGAGGGCGGGCAGGGTGCTGCATTGTAGTTCTGGATTGCCAAACTGGAGGGCTTGTGGGCCAGTAGTCTGACGACCAAAGTCTGAGAACACAAGCTAGGCTTAGGTTTCTGGGTGAGGCCATGGCAGGCACAATCTACACACCTGAATCGAGATCTCGTGCATCTGAAGTCAGGGCAAGGATCAGACGATCGCTCAGGTTGGAGTTTCTGTCCCTGATGGCCCCTTCATGAATGGGGGGGCATCACGAGGCCATGGGGGTTTTCCCACGATGGGAGTTGTGAGAAGCTCCAAACTGCAGAGAGTCTTCTGCAGGACAATTGAGACCTGTTGTTTGGGTCCAGGCCAATGATTCTGAGCAGGGTTCTAAGGATGGATGGCTGGGTAGCCCACCTCGCATTCCAATTGTCTCCTAGCAACAAGACAGGTTAGATCTCCTGGATCTGTGGGGAGCAACCGAGGACGCTGAGTTGAAATGGACACCCCTGGGGATGGGTCCTAATGAGCTTTTGTGTCTATGGAGGCCTTGGAATGAAGCGGTGGCACTGGGGCCCTAAAGGGTTCTCCTAAACAGAGGCTTTGACACAGCTCCAACGTGCAAGTTTCCCATGTGTAGATGAGATGTTTTCTGATGGGTGAGTCAAGAAACAGCTATATGCTGTTTTGATATCTAGGCCTCTGAGGAGAGATGCCTGGAAACCAAAGCAATGGATCTGATTAGTGCCTAGGGGCCTGTTCTTTCCTTTTTTACCTCTGGAGACATCTGTCTATGGGTCTGAGTGCAGGTAGGTGGTCAGTTGGGCTCAGATTGCCCCTGTTTTTCCTGGGAAGCCACCACTATTGAGATGGATCAGGGACTTTGGAGGTTTATCCTATTAGAAGGGTTGTGGCCATTGGAATGGGCACACACAATTCCCTTGGAGAGGGCAAGTACAGTCCTCAGGTTTGGCTCCAGGGGCCTAAGCCTGTAGGTTGTGTAGGCCAGGGCTGTTTGGACAGTTGTCTGAAAACACAAACTCGGCTTATGTTTCGGGTCATAGGTATGGCAGGACTAACCTACAGACCATGAGGAGAACTCTTCGGGATTTGAAAAAAGGGCGAGTGTGAGGCTCCTGCTCAAGTTTTTGTATCTGGATATCGTGTCACTCATGGTCGTGGAATTTCTGGGTGACTTCATGGGAAATGGACGAGTCTTACTCTCTGGTGGTTTGGCCCCGTCCAAAGACTTGGGGTCAATCTGTGGGCTGGAAGAAGTCTGTTTTGTTGTTGTTGTTGTTGTTGTTGTTGTTGTTTTCTTTTTTAACCTCAGGTGTCCCACCAAATGAGGGATTCCAGAGTAGAGCCCCGGGGGGGGGGCGACTGGACAATCAGAAATCTGGTTAAAAATTGGGGCCTAGGGACATGTAAGCCCATTATGACATCTATGGTCCAGCCACTGAGAGGACTTACTAGAGGACAGGACTCATGCTGAGGGTCACAATGCGTATGTATGCCCTCGTCGCACGCAAGAATGGGCGGGGCCTCAGGGTGAATGCTGGTTTCTCCTACTCTGAACGTTGGACAACGTGCCAACCACAAGGGTTCTTGTTATGGGTAAGGAGGAGTTCTGATTTCTGTATCACACTAACCGCTGGGCAGTGATTGGAGGTAAGGTCTCGGTTCTGAAGCCTGAAAACGGAGGTAGGGAAGAGATGATGACCTAAGGCCATGGCGGGTTTTATGTGCTCAGTGTGCGGTCAGCTTTCTGGGTGTTGGTCAGGAGGTCCGGGCTCAGGTTGTGTTCGACAGTGCATTAGTGCCCAGGTTAGACTATATAATTTGGGTAACGTCGAGTGCTGTGTAGGTTTATCCTCATTTAAGATGCCTGGGCAGCTCATGAGGCAATAATTTTTTTCCTAGAGGGCAGGCAGAGTGCTGCATTGTGGGTCCGGAATTGCCAAACTTGAGGGCTTCGGGGCCAGGAGTGTGAGGACGGAAGTCTGAGAAGACAAGCTAGACTTGGGTTTCAGGGTGAGGGCACGGCAGGTACCCCCTGCAGATCTGAACCAATATCTCATGCATCTGAAGTCAGGGCGAGGATCAGACCTTGGCTCAGGCTGGAGTTTCTGTGCATGACGGCCGCTTCATGAAGGGAGCAGAATCTCGGGGCCATTGAGGTTTTCCCACGTTGGGAGTTGTGGGATGCCCCCTTCAAGTATTCCTTCTGCGGGACAATTGAGACCTGTTGGACAGCTCCAGGACATCCCATATGGAATGACTCCTGAGCACCGTTCGCGGATGGATGCCTGGGAAGCCCGCCTCGCATTCCAATTGTCTCCTAGCAACAAGACAGTTTAGATCTGCTGGCTCTGCCGGAGCAACCGGGGTGGCTGAGTTGAAATGGACTTTCCTGAGGATGGGTCCTAATGTGTTTTTGTGTCCATGAGGGCCTTGGAATGGGGCAGTGGCACCGGGACCCTGAAGTACTCTCCTAAGCTTTGGACATGGCTCCCATGCACAGGTTTCCTTGTGGAGACGAGATGAGTTCTGATGGGTGCCTCAGGAAAACCCCTATGCTCGTATTGGAATCTGGATTTTGAGGACACATGCCTGTAGCCCAAAGCAATGGATCCTATTATGGCCTAGGGTCCTGTCTGGTTCAATCTTCTTCTCTGGGGACATCCATCTATGGTATGAGTGGAGGTCGATTATCAGCTGGTGTCAGACAGCCCTTGTTTGTTCCGGGCGACCTACACTATTGGGATGGCCTCAGGGACTTTGGAGGTTTCTCCTAATTTGTACGATTTTGGACCATGGAATGGGCAGAATTCCCATGGATTGGTAGGCACAGTCCTAATGTGTGTCTCCAGGGGCCCAGCCTGGAGGGTGTGTGGCCCAACTTTGAAGACAGAAGTCTGAAAACACAAACTCAGCTTAGGTTTGGGGACGTAGGTATGGCAGGCCCGATCTACAAACCATGAGAAGAACTCTTCAGGATATGAAGAAAGTGCGAGTCTGAGGCGCTTGCTCAGGCTTTTGTCTCTGGATTTTGTATAAGCGAGGGCCGGGGAATGACGGGGAGGCCTCATGGGCCATGGACGAATCTTCCTCTCTGAGGATTTTGCCCGATTCCCAATTGTTTTCATCAATCTGTGGGATGGGAGGACTCATTTCAGTTTTGTTACCTCAGGTGTCCCACCAAAAGAGGAATTCTAAAGCAAAGCCGTGGGGAAGACTGAAGGGACAACCCGAACTATGGTTAAAAATTGGGGCCTAGGGGCATGGCAAGCCCAATATGCTATCTCTTCATCCAGCTTCTGAGTGGCCTTACTTGAGGACTGGGCTCAGCCTGAGGGTCACAATGTGCGTTTGTGACCAATGTGGCCGGCTAGCCTGGGCGGGGCCTCATGGGCCACACTGGTTTCAACTACACTGAACGTTGGATAACATGCCAACCACAAGGTTTCTTGCCATGGGGAAGGAGTTCTGATTTCTGCATCACCTTCAACCCTGGGCAGTGATTGGAGATAAGGTCTAGGTTCTGAAACCTGAAAACCGAGGTTGGGAAAAGATGACGACCTAAGGCCACGGCGGCTCGATGTGCTCAGTGTGCAGCCAGCTGTCTGGGAGGGGCCAGGGGGTCCAGGCTCAGGCTGTGTCAGAAAGGGCATTAGTGCCCTGGTCAGCCTATGTATTTGGGGTACAGCCAAGGTCGGTGCAGGTTGATCCTCATTTGGGGTTACTGGGTAGCCCCAGAGGACAATGTTTTTCTTCTGGAGGGCAGGCAGAGTGCTGCATTGTAGTTCTGGATTGCCAAACTGGAGGGCTTGTGGGCCAGTAGTCTGACGACAAAAGTCTGAGAACACAAGCTAGGCTTAGGTTTCTGGGTGAGGCCATGGCAGGCGCAATCTACAGACCTGAATCGAGATCTCGTGCATCTGAAGTCAGGGCGAGGATCAGATGATCGCTAGGGTTGGAGTTTCTGTCTCTGATGGCCCCTTCATGAATGGGAGGGCATCACGAGGCCATGGGGGTTTTCCAAAGTTGGGAGTTGTGAGAAGCTCCAAACTGCAGAGAGTCTTCTGCAGGACAATTGAGACCTGTTGTTTGGCTCCAGACAAAAGATTCTGAGCAGGGTTCTAAGGATGGATGGCTGGGTAGCCCACTTCGCATTCCAATTGTCTCCTAGCAACAAGACAGGTTAGATCTCCTGGATCTGTGGGGAGCAACCGAGGACGCTGAGTTGTAATCGACACCCCTGTGGATGGGTACTAATGTGCTTTTGTGTCTATGGAGACCTTGGAATGAAGCGGTGGCACTGGGGCCCTAAAGGGTTCTCCTAAACAGAGGCTTTGACACAGCTCCAACGTGCAAGTTTCCCATGTGTAGATGAGATGTTTTCTGATGGGTGAGTCAAGAAACAGCTATATGCTGTTTTGATATCCAGGCCTCTGAGGAGAGATGCTTGGAAACCAAACAATGGATCTGATTAGTGCCTAGGGGGCTGTTCTTTCCTTTTTACCTCTGGAGACATCTGTCTATGGGTCTGAGTGCAGGTAGGTGCTCAGTTGGGCTCAGATTGCCCCTGTTTTTCCTGGGAAGCCACCACTATTGAGATGGATCAGGGACTTTGGAGGTTTATCCTATTCGAAGGGTTGTGGCCATTGGAATGGGCACACACAATTCCCTTGGAGAGGGCAAGTACAGTCCTCAGGTTTGGCTCCAGGGGCCTGAGCCTGTAGGTTGTGTAGCCCAGGGCTGTTTGGACAGTTGTCTGAAAACACAAACTCGGCTTATGTTTCGGTCATAGGTATTGCAGGACTGACCTACAGATCATGAGGAGAACTCTTCGGGATTTGAAAAAAGGGCGAGTGTGAGGCTCCTGCTCAAGTTTTTGTCTCTGGATATCGTGTCACTCATGGTCGTGGAATTTCTGGGTGACTTCATGGGAAATCGACGAGTCTTACTCTCTGGTGGTTTGGCCCCGTCCAAAGAGTTTGGGGTCATTCTGTGGGCTGCAAGAAGTCCGTTTTTGTTGTTGTTGTTGTTGTTGTTGTTGTTGTTGTTTTCTTTTTTAACCTCAGGTGTCCCACCAAATGAGGGATTCCAGAGTAGAGCCCTGGGGAGGGGCGACTGGACAATCAGAAATCTGGTTAAAAATTGGGGCCTAGGGACATGTCAAGCCCATTATGACATCTATGGTCCAGCCACTGAGAGGACTTACTAGAGGACAGGACTCATGCTGAGGGTCACAATGCGTATGTATGCCCTCGTCGCACGCAAGAATGGGCGGGGCCTCAGGTTGAATGCTGGTTTCTCCTACACTGAACGTTGGACAACGTGCCAACCACAAGGGTTCTTGCCATGGGTAAGGAGGAGTTCTGATTTCTGCATCAGACTCACCCCTGGGCAGTGATTGGAGATAAGGTCTCGGTTCTGAAGCCTGAAAACGGAGGTAGGGAAGAGATGATGACATAAGGCCATGGCGGGTTTTATGTGCTCAGTGTGCGGTCAGCATTCTGGGTATTGGTCAGGAGGTCCGGGCTCAGGTTGTGTTCGACAGTGCATTAGTGCCCAGGTTAGACTATATAATTTGTGTGAAGTCGTGTGCTGTGTAGGTTTATCCTCATGTAAGCTGCCTGGGCAGCCTATGAGGCAATAATTTTTTTTCTAGAGGGCAGGCAGAGTGCTGCATTGTGGGTTGGGAATTGCCAAACTTGAGGGCATCGGGGCCAGGAGTGTGAGGACGGAAGTCTGAGAAGACAAGCTAGACTTGGGTTTCAGGGTGAGGGCACGGCAGGTACCCCCTGCCGATCTGTACCAATATCTCATGCATCTGAAGTCAGGGCGAGGATCAGACGTTGGCTCAGGTTGGAGTTTCTGTGCATGATGGCCGCTTCATGAAGGGAGCAGAATCTCGGGGCCATTGAGGTTTTCCCACGTTGGGAGTTGTGGGATGCCCCCTTCAAGGATTCCTTCTGCGGGACAATTGAGACCTGTTGGACAGCTCCAGGACATCCCATATGGATGACTCCAGAGCACCGTTCGTGGATGGATGCCTGGGAAGCCCGCCTCGCATTCCAATTCTCTCCTAGCAACAAGACAGTTTAGATCTGATGGCTCTGCCGGAGCAACCGGGGTGGCTGAGTTGAAATGGACTTTCCTGAATGGGTCCTAATGTGTTTTTGTGTCCATGAGGGCCTTGGAATGGGGCGGTGGCACCGGGACCCTGAAGTACTCTCCTAAGCTTTGGACATGGCTCCCATGCACAGGTTCCTTGGGAGACGAGATGAGTTCTGATGGGTGCCTCAGGAAAACCCCTATGCTCGTAATGGAATCAGGCTTTTGAGGACACATGCCTGTAACCCAAAGCAATGGATCCTATTATAGCCTAGGGTCCTGTCTGGTTCAATTTCTTCTCTGGGGACATCCATCTATGGTATGAGTGGAGGTCGATTATCAGCTGGTGTCAGACAGTCCTTGTTTGTTCTGGGAGACCTACACTATTGGATGGCCTCAGGGACTTTGGAGCTTTCTCCTAATTTGTACGATTTTGGACCATGGAATGGGCAGAATTCCCATGGATTGGTAGGCACATTCCTAATGTGTGTCTCCAGGGTCCCAGCCTGGAGGGAGTGTGGCCCAAGACTTTGAGGACAGAAGTCTGAAAACACAAACTCAGCTTAGGTTTGGGGTCGTAGGTATGACAGGCCCGATCTACAAACCATGAGAAGAACTCTTCAGGATATGAAGAAAATGGGAGTCTGAGGCGCTTGCTCAGGCTTTTGTCTCTGGATTTTGTATCAGCGATGGCCTTGGAATGTCGGGGAGGCCTCATGGGCCATGGACGAATCTTCCTCTCTGAGGATTTGGCCCGATTCCCAATTGCTTTTCGTCAATCTGTGGGATGGGGGGTCTCCTTTCAGGTTTGTTACCTCAGGTGTCCCACCAAAAGAGGAATTCCAAAGCAAAGCCGTGTGGAAGACTGAAGGGACAACCCGAACTATGGTTAAAAATTGGGGCCTAGGGGCATGGCAAGCCCAATATGTTATCTCTTCATCCAGCCACTGAGTGGCCTTACTTGAGGACTGGGCTCAGCCTGAGGGTCACAATGTGGGTTTGTGACCAATGTGGCCCGCGAGCATGGGCGGGGCATCATGGGCCACATTGGTTTCAACTACACTGAACGTTGGACAACATGCCAACCACAAGGTTTCTTGCCATGGGGAAGGAGTTCTAATTTCTGCATCACCTTCAACACTGGGCAGTGATAGGAGATAAGGTCTAGGTTTTGAAACCTGAAAATCGAGGTTCGGAAGGGATGACGACCTAAGGCCACGGCGGCTCGATGTGCTCAGTGTGCGGCCAGCTGTCTGGGAGGGGCCAGGGGGTCCAGGCTCAGGCTGTGTCAGAAAGGGCATTAGTGCCCTGGTTAGCCTATGTATTTGGGGTACAGCCAAGGTCGGTGCAGGTTGATCCTCATTTGGGGTTACTGGGTAGCCCCAGAGGAAAATGTTTTTCTTCTGGAGGGCGGGCAGAGTGCTGCATTGTAGTTCCGGATTGCCAAACTGAAGGACTTGTGGGCCAGTAGTCTGACGACCAAAGTCTGAGAACACAAGCTAGGCTTAGGTTTCTGGGTGAGGCCATGGCAGGCACAATCTACATACCTGAATCGAGATCTCGTGCATCTGAAGTCAGGGCGAGGATCAGACGATCGCTCAGGTTGGAGTTTCTGTCCCTGATGGCCCCTTCATGAATGGGGGAGCATCACGAGGCCATGGGGGTTTTCCCACGATGGGAGTTGTGAGAAGCTGCAAACTGCATAGAGTCTTCTGCAGGACAATTGAGACCTGTTGTTTGGCTCCAGGCCAATGATTCTGAGCAGGGTTCTAAGGATGGATGGCTGGGTAGCCCACCTCGCATTCCAATTGTCTCCTAGCAATAAGACAGGTTAGATCTGCTGGATCTGTGGGGAGCAACCGAGGACGCTGAGTTGAAATGGCCACCACTGGGGATGGGTCCTAATGTGCTTTTGTGTCTATGGAGACCTTGGAATGAAGCGGTGGCACTGGGGCCCTAAAGGGTTCTCCTAAACAGAGGCTTTGACACAGCTCCAACGTGCAAGTTTCCCATGTGTAGATGAGATGTTTTCTGATGGGTGAGTCAAGAAACAGCTATATGCTGTTTTGATATCTAGGCCTCTGAGGAGAGATGCCTGGAAACCAAAGCAATGGATCTGATTAGTGCCTAGGGGCCTGTTCTTTCCTTTTTTACCTCTGGAGACATCTGTCTATGGGTCTGAGTGCAGGTAGGTGCTCAGTTGGGCTCAGATTGCCCCTGTTTTTCCTGGGAAGCCACCACTATTGAGATGGATCAGGGACTTTGGAGGTTTATCCTATTAGAAGGGTTGTGGCCATTGGAATGGGCACACACAATTCCCTTGGAGAGGGCAAGTACAGTCCTCAGGTTTGGCTCCAGGGGCCTGAGCCTGTAGGTTGTGTAGGCCAGGGCTGTTTGGACAGTTGTCTGAAAACAAAAACTCGGCTTATGTTTCGGGTCATAGGTATGGCACGACTGACCTACAGACCATGAGGAGAACTCTTCGGGATTTGAAAGAAGGGCGAGTGTGAGGCTCCTGCTCAAGTTTTTGTCTCTGGATATCGTGTCACTCATGGTCGTGGAATTTCTGGGTGACTTCATGGGAAATGGACGAGTCTTACTCTCTGGTGGTTTGGCCCCGTCCAAAGAGTTTGGGGTCAATCTGTGGGCTGGAAGAAGTCCGTTTTTTTTTTGTTGTTGTTGTTGTTGTTGTTTTCTTTTTTAACCTCAGGTGTCCCAACATATGAGGGATTCCAGAGTAGAGCCCTGGGGTGGGGCGACTGGACAATCAGAAATCTGGTTAAAAATTGGGGCCTAGGGACATGTCAAGCCCATTATGACATCTAATGGTCCAGCCACTGAGAGGACTTACTAGAGGACAGGACTCATGCTGAGGGTCACAATGCGTGTGTATGCCCTCGTCGCACTCAAGAATGGGCGGGGCCTCAGTGTGAATGCTGGTTTCTCCTACACTGAACATTGGACAACGTGCCAACCACATGGGTTCTTGCCATGGGTAAGGAGGTGTTCTGATTTCTGCATCACACTCACCCCTGGGCAGTGATTGGTGATAAGGTCTCAGTTCTGAAGCCTGAAAACGGAGGTAGGGACGAGATGATGACCTAAGGCCATGGCGGGTTTTATGTGCTCAGTGTGCGGTCAGCTTTCTGGGTGTTGGTCAGGAGGTCCGGGCTCAGGTTGTGTTCGACAGTGGATTAGTGCCCAGGATAGACTATGTAATTTGGGTAACGTCGAGTGCTGTGTAGGTTTATCCTCATTGAAGGTGACTGGGCAGCTCATGAGGCAATAATTTTTTTTCTAGAGGGCAGGCAGAGTGCTGCATTGTCGGTCCGGAATTGCCAAACTTGAGGGATTTGGGTCCAGGAGTGTGAGGACGAAAGTCTGAGAAGACAAGCTAGACTTGGGTTTCAGGGCCAGGGCACGGCAGGTACCCCCTGCAGATCTGAACCATTATCTCATGCATCTGAAGTCAGGGCGAGGATCAGCCGTTGGCTCAGGTTGGAGTTTCTGTGCATGACGGCAGCTTCATGATGGGAGCGGAATCTTGGGGCCATTGAGGTTTTCCCACGTTGGGAGTTGTGGGATGCCCCCTTCAAGGATTCCTTCTACGGGACAATTAACCTGTTGGAAAGCTCAAGGACATCCGATATGGAATGACTCCAGAGCAACGTTCGCGGATTGATGCCTGGGAAGCCCGCCTCGTATTCCAATTGTCTCCTAGCAACAAGACAGTTTAGATCTGATGGCTCTGCGGGAGCAACCGGGGTGGCTGAGTTGAAATGGACTTTCCTGAGGATGGGTCCTAATGTGTTTTTGTGTCCATGAGGTCCTTGGAATGGGGCGGTGGAACCGGGACCCTGAAGTACTCTCCTAAGCTTTGGACATGGCTCCCATACACAGGTTTCCTTGTGGAGACGAGATGAGTTCTGATGGGTGCCTCAGGAAAACCCCTATGCTCGTATTGGAATCAGGCTTTTGAGGACACATGCCTGTAACCCAAAGCAATGGATCCTATTATGACCTAGGGTCCTGTCTGGTTCAATCTTCTTCTCTGGGGACATCCATCTATGGTATGAGTGGAGTTCGATTATCAGCTGGTGTCAGACAGCCCTTGTTTGTTCCGGGCGACCTACACTATTGGGATGGCCTCAGGGACTTTGGAGGTTTCTCCTAATTTGTACGATTTTGGACCATGGAATGGGCAGAATTCCCATGGATTGGTAGGCACAGTCCTAATGTGTGGCTCCAGGGGCCCAGCCTGGAGGGTGTGTGGCCCAAGACTTTGAGGACAGAATTTGAAAACACAAACTCAGCTTAGGTTTGGTGACGTAGGTATGGCAGGCCGGCTCTACAAACCATGAGAAGAACTCTTCTGGATATGAAGAAAGTGCGAGTCTGAGGCGCTTGCTCAGGCTTTTGTCTCTGGATTTTGTATCAGCGATAGCCGTGGAATGTCGGGGAGGCCTCATGGGCCATGGACGAATCCTCCTTTCTGAGGATTTGGCCCGATTCCCAATTGCTTTTCGTCAATCTGTGGGATGAGATGTCTCCTTTCAGGTTTGTTACCTCAGGTATCCCACCAAAAGAGGAATTCCAAAGCAAAGCTGTGGGGAAGACTGAAGGGACAACCCGAACTATGGTTAAAAATTGGGGCCTAGGGGCATGGCAAGCCCAATATGCTATCTCTTCATCCAGCCACTGAGTGGCCTTACTTGAAGACTGGACTCAGCCTGAGGGTCACAATGTGTGTTTGTGACCGATGTGGCCTGCGAGCATGGGCAGGGCCTCATGGGCCACACTGGTTTCAACTACACTGAACGTTGGACAACATGCCAACCACAAGGTTTCTTGCCATGGGGAAGGAGTTCTGATTTCTGCATCACTTTCAACCCTGCTCAGTGGTTGGAGATAAGGTCTAGGTTCTGAAACCTGAAAACCGAGGTTGGGAATATATGACGACCTAAGGCCACGGCGCCTCGATGTGCTCAGTGTGCGGCCAGTTGTCTGGGAGTTGCCAAGAGGTCCAGGCTCAGGCTGTGTCAGAAAGGGCATCAGTGTCCTGGTCAGCCTATGTATTTGGGTTACAGCCATGGTCGGTGCAGGTTGATCCTCATTTGGGGTTACTGGGTAGCCCCAGAGGACAATGTTTTTCTTCTGGAGGGCAGTCAGAGTGCTGCGTTGTAGTTCTGGATTGCCAAACTGGAGGGCTTGTGGGCCAGTAGTCTGACGACAAAAGTCTGAGAACACAAGCTAGGCTTAGGTTTCTGGGTGAGGCCATGGCAGGCACAATCTACAGCCCTGAATCGAGATCTCGTGATTCTGAATTCAGGGCGAGGATCAGACGATCGCTCAGGTTGGAGTTTCTGTCCCTGATGGCCCCTTCATGAATGGGGGGGCATCGCGAGGCCATGGGGGTTTTCCCACGATGGGAGTTGTGAGAAGCTCCAAACTGCAGAGAGTCTTCTGCAGGACAATTGAGACCTGTTGTTTGGCTCCAGGCCAATGATTCTGAGCAGGGTTCTAAGGATGGATGGCTGGGTATCCCACCTCGCATTCCAATTGCCTCCTAGCAACAAGTCAGGTTAGATCTCCTGGATCTGTGGGGAGCAACCGAGGACGCTGAGTTGAAATGGACAACCCTGGGGATGGGTCCTAATGTGCTTTTGTGTCTATGGAGACCTTGGAATGAAGCGGTGGCACTGGGGCCCTAAAGGGTTCTCCTAAACAGAGGCTTTGACACAGCTCCAACGTGCAAGTTTCCCATGTGTAGATGAGATGTTTTCTGATCGGTGAGTCAAGAAACAGCTAGAGCTGCTTTTGAAATCCAGTCCTCTGAGGAGAGATGCCTGGAAACCAAAGCAATGGATCTGATTAGTGCCTAGGGGCCTGTTCTTTCCTTTTTACCTCTGGGGACATCTGTCTATGGGTCTGAGTGCAGGTAGGTGCTCAGTTGGGCTCAGATTGTCCCTGTTTTTCCTGGGAAGCCACCACTATTGAGATGGATCAGGGACTTTGGAGGTTTTTCCTATTAGAAGGGTTGTGGCCATTGGAATGGGCACACACAATTCCCTTGGAGAGGGCAAGTACAGTCCTCAGGTTTGGCTCCAGGGGCCTGAGCCTGTAGGTTGTGTAGGCCAGGGCTGTTTGGACAGTTGTCTGAAAACACAAACTCGGCTTATGTTTTGGGTCATAGGTATGGCAGGACTGACCTACAGACCATGAGGAGAACTCTTCGGGATTTGAAAGAAGGGCGAGTGTGAGGCTCCTGCTCAAGTTTTTGTCTCTGGATATCGTGTCACTCATGGTCGTGAAATTGCCGGGTGACTTCATGGGAAATGGAGGAGTCTTACTCTCTGGTGGTTTGGCCTGTCCAAAGAGTTTGGGGTCATTCTGTGGGCTGGAGGAAGTCCGTTTTTGTTGTTGTTGTTGTTGTTGTTGTTGTTGTTTTTAACCTCAGGTGTCCCACCAAATGAGGGATTCCAGAGTAGAGCCCTGGGGAGGGGCGACTGGACAATCAGAAATCTGGTTAAACATTGGGGCCTAGGGACATGTCAAGCGCATTATGACATCTAATGGTCCAGCCACTGAGAGGACTTACTAGAGGACAGGACTCATGCTGAGGGCCACAATGCATGTGTATGCCCTTGTCGCACTCAAGAATGGGCGGGGCCTCAGGGTGAATGCTGGTTTCTCCTACACTGAACGTTGGACAACGTGCCAACCACAAGGGTTCATGCCATGGGTAAGGAGGAGTTCTGATTTCTGCATCACACTCACCGCTGGGCAGTGATTGGAGATAAGGTCTCGGTTCTGAAGCCTGAAAACTGAGGTAGGAAAGAGATGAAGACCTAAGGCCATGGCGGGTTTTATGTGCTCAATGTGCGGTCAGCTTTCTGGGTGTTTGTCAGGAGGTCCGGGCTCAGGTTGTGTTCGACAGTGCATTAGTGCCCAGGTTAGACTATATAATTTGGGTAAAGTCGAGTGCTGTGTAGGTTTTTCCTCATTTAAGGTGCCTGGGCAGCTCATGAGGCAATCATTTTTTTTCTAGAGGGCAGGCAGCGTGCTGCATTGTAGGTCCGGAATTGCCACACTTGAGGGCTTCGGGGCTAGGAGTGTGAGGACGGAAGTCTGAGAAGACAAGCTAGACTTGGGTTTCAGGGACAGGGCACGGCAGGTACCCCCTGCCGATCTGAACCAATATCTCATGCATCTGAAGTCAGGGCGAGGTCAGCCATTGGCTCTGGTTGGAGTTTCTGTGCATGACGGCCGCTTCATTAAGGGAGCAGAATCTCGAGGCCATTGAGGTTTTCCCACGTTGGGAGTTGTGGGATGCCCCCTTCAAGGATTCCTTCTGCGGGACAATTGAGACCTGTTGGACAGCTCCAGGACATCCGATATGGAATGACTCCAGAGCACCGTTTGTGGATGGATGCCTGGGAAGCCCGCCTCGCATTCCAATTGTCACCTAATAGCAAGACAGTTTATATCTGATGGCTCTGCCGGAGCAACAGGGGTGGCTGAGTTGAAATGGACTTTCCTGAGGATGGGTCCTAATGTGTTTTTGTATCCATGAGGGCCTTGGAATGGGGCGGTGGCACCGGGACACTGAAGTACTCTGCTAAGGTGTGGACATGGCTCCCATGCACAGGTTTCCTTGTGGAGACGAGATGAGTTCTGATGGGTGCCTCAGGAAAACACCTATGCTCGTATTGGAATCTGGCTTTTGAGGACACATGCTTGTAACCCAAAGCACTGGATCCTATTATGGCCTAGGGTCCTGTCTGTTTCAATCTTCTTCTCTGGGGACATCCATCAATGGTATGAGTGGAGGTCGATTATCAGCTGTTGTCAGACATCCCTTGTTTGTTCCGGGTGACCTACACTATTGGGATGGCCTCAGGGACTTTGGAGGTTTCTCCTAATTTGTATGATTTTGGACCATGGAATGGGAAGAATTCCCATGGATTGGTAGGCACAGTCCTAATGTGTGGCTCCAGGGGCCCAGCCTGGAGGGTGTGTGGCCCAAGACTTGAGGACAGAAGTCTGAAAACACAAACTCAGCTTAGGTTTGGGGACGTAGGTATGGCAGGCCCGATCTACAAACCATGAGAAGAACTCTAAAGGATATGAAGAAATTGCGATTCTGAGGCGCTTGCTCAGTCTTTTGTCTCTGGATTTTGTATCAGCGATGGCCGTGCAATGTCGGGGAGGCCTCATGGGCCATGGACGAATCTTCCTCTCTGAGGATTTGGCCCAATTCCCAATTGCTTGTCGTCAATCTGTGGGATGGGTGTACTCATTTCAGTTTTGTTACCTCAGGAGTCCCACCTAAATTGGAATTCCAAAGCAAAGCCGTGGGGAAGACTGAAGGGACAACCCGAACTATGGTTAAAAATTGGGGCCTAGGGGCATGGCAAGCCCAATATGTTATCTCTTCATCCAGCCACTGACTGGCCTTACTTGAGGACTGGGCTCAGCCTGAGGGTCACAATGTACATTTGTGACCAAAGTGGCCGGCGAGCATGGGCAGGGCATCATGGGCCACACTGGTTTCAACACAACTGAACGTTGGACAACATGCCAACCACAAGGTTTCTTGCCATGGGGAAGGAGTTCTGATTTCTGCATCACCATCAACCCTGGGCAGTGATTGGAGATAAGGTCTAGGTTCTGAAACCTGAAAACCGAGGTTGGGAAGGGATGACGACCTAAGGCCACGGCGGCTCGATGTGCTCAGTGTGCGGCCAGCTGTCTGGGAGGGGCCAGAGGGGTCCAGGCTCAGCCTGTGTCAGAAAGGGCATTAGTGCCCTGGTCAGCCAATGTATTTGGGGTACAGCCAAGGTCGGTTCAGGTTGATCCTCATTTGGGGTTACTGGGTAGCCCCAGAGGGCAATGTTTTTATTCTGGAGGGCGGGCAGGGTGCTGCATTGTAGTTCTGGATTGCCATACTGGAGGGCTTGTGGGGCAGTAGTCTGACGACCAAAGTCTGAGAACACAAGCTAGGCTTAGATTACTGGGTGAGGCCATGGCAGGCAGAATGTACAGACCTGAATCGAGATCTCGTGCATCTGAAGTCAGGGCGAGGATCAGACGATCACTCAGATTGGAGTTTCTGACCCTGATGGCCCCTTCATGAATGGGGTGCACCACGAGGCCATGGGGGTTTTCCCACGATGGGAGTTGTGAGAAGCTCCAAACTGCAGAGAGTCTTCTGCAGGACAATTGAGACCTGTTGTTTGGCTCCAGGTCAATGATTCTGAGCAGGGTTCTAAGGATGGATGGCTGGGTAGCCATCCTCGCATTCCAATTTTCTCCTAGAAACAAGACAGGTTAGATCTCCTGGATCTGTGGGGAGCAACCGAGGACGCTGAGTTGAAATGGATACCCCTGGGGACGTGTCCTAATGTGCTTTTGTGTCTATGGAGACCTTGGAATGAAGCGGTGGCACTGGGGCCCTAAAGGGTTATTTTAAACAGAGGCTTTGACATAGCTCCAACGTGCAAGTTTCCCATGTGTAGATGAGATGTTTTCTGTTGGGTGAGTCAAGAAACAGCTATATGCTGTTTTGATATCCAGGCGTCTGAGGAGAGATTCCTGGAAACCAAATCAATGGATCTGATTAGTGCCTAGGTGCCTGTTCTTTCCTTTTTACCTCTGGGGACATCTGTCTATGGGTCTGAGTGCAGGTAGGTGCTCAGTTGGGCTCAGATTGCCCCTGTTTTTCCTGGGAAGCCACCACTATTGAGATGGATCAGGGACTTTGGAGGTTTATCCTATTCGAAGGGTTGTGGCCATTGGAATGGGCACACACAATTCCCTTGGAGAGGGCAAGTACAGTCCTCAGGTTTGGCTCCAGAGGCCTGAGCCTGTAGGTTGTGTAGGCCAGGGCTGTTTGGACAGTTGTCTGAAAACACAAACTCGGCTTATGTTTCGGTCTTAGGTATTGCAGGACGGACCTACAGATCATGAGGAGAACTCTTCGGGATTTGAAAAAAGGACGAGTGTGAGGCTCCTGCTCAAGTTTTTGTCTCTGGATATCGTGTCACTCATGGTCGTGGAATTTCTGGGTGACTTCATGGGAAATCGACGAGTCGTACTCTCTGGTGGTTTGGCCCCGTCCAAAGACTTTGGGGTCATTCTGTGGGCTGCAAGAATTCCGTTTTGTTGTTGTTGTTGTTGTTGTTGTTGTTGTTTTCTTTTTTAACCTCAGGTGTCCCACCAAATGAGGGATTCCAGAGTAAAGGCCTGGGGAGGGGCGACTGGACAATCAGAAATCTGGTTAAAAATTGGGGCCTAGGGACATGTCAAGCCCATTATGACATCTAATGGACAAGCCACTGAGAGGACTTACTAGAGGACAGGACTCATGCTGAGGGTCACAATGCGTATGTATGCCCTCGTCGCACTCAAGAATGGGCGGGGCCTCAGGGTGAATGCTGGTTTCTCCTACACTGAACGTTGGACAACGTGCCAACCACAAGGGTTCCTGCCATGGGTCAGGAAGAGTTCTGATTTCTGCATCAGACACACCGCTGTGCAGTGATTGGAGATAAGGTCTCGGTTCTGAAGCCTGAAAACGGAGGTAGGGAAGAGATGATGACCTAAGGCCATGGCGGTTTTTATGTGCTCAGTGTGCGGTCAGCTTTCTGGGTATTGGTCAGGAGGTCCGGGCTCAGGTTGTGTTCGACAGTGCATTAGTGCCCAGGTTAGACTATCTAATTGGGTAACGTCGAGTGCTGTGTAGGTTTATCCTCATTTAAGCTGCCTGGGCAGCTCCTGATGCAACAATTTTTTTTTCTAGAGGGCAGGCAGAGTGCTGCATAGTGGGTCCGGAATTGCCAAACTTGAGGGCATCGTGGCCAGGAGTGTGAGGACAGAAGTCTGAGACCACAAGCTACACTTGGGCTTCAGGCCGAGGGCAAGGCAGGTACCCCCTGCACATCTGAAACAATATCTCATTCATCTGAAGTCACGGCGAGGATCAGACGTTGGCTCAGGTTGGAGTTTCTGTGCATGACTGCCCGTTCATGAACGGAGAGGAATCTCAAGGTCATGGAGGTTTTCCCACGTTGGGAGTTGTGGGATGCCCCCTTCAAGGATTCCGTATGTGGGACAATTGAGACCTGTTGGGCAGCTCCAAAACATCCCATATGGAATGACTCCACAACACCGTTCGAGGATGGATTCCAGGGAAGCACGCCTCGCATTCCTATTGTCTCCTAGCAACAAGACAGTTGAGAACGGATGGTTCTGCGAGAGCAACCGGGGTGGCTGAGTTGAAATGGAATTTCCTGAGCATGGGGCCTAATATGTGTGTGTCTATGAGAACCTTGGAATGGGGTGGTGGCACCGGCACTCTGAGGTATTCTCCTAATATTTTGACATAGGTCCCATGCACAAGTTTCCTCGTGGAGACGAGATTTTTTCTGATGGTGCCTCAGGAAACACCCTATGCTGGTATTGGAATCCAGGTTTTCAGGAGACATCCTGTAAACAAAAGCAATGGATCCTATTATGGCCTAGGGTCCTGTCTGGTTCCATCTCCATCTCTGGGTCATCCATCTATGGTAAGAGTGGAGGTAGATGCTCAGCTGGTGTCAGACGGCCTTTGTTTGTAAAAGAGACGTACATATTGGGTTGGCCTCGGGGACTATGGAGGGTTCTCCTAATTTGTACAATTTTGGCAATGGAATTGGCAGAATTCCCATGCATGGGGTAGGCACAGTCCTAATGTGTGGCTCCAGTGGCCCTAGCTTAAAGGGTGTGTGGCCCAAGACTTTGAGGACAGAAGTCTGAAAACACCAACTCAGCTTAGGTTTGGGGACATAGGTATGGGAGGCCCAATCTACAACCATGAGAAGAACTCTTCAGGATATTTAGAAAGAGCGAGTCTGAGGCTCTTGCTCAGGCTTTGGTCTCTTGATTTTGTGTCTACGATGGCCGTGGAATGTGGGGAGGCCACATGGGCCATGGACGAATCTTCCTCTCTGTGGATTTGGCCCGGTCCCAATTGTTTTTCGTCAATCTGTGGGATGGGAGGTCTCCTTTCAGGATTGTTACCTCAGGTGTCCCAACCAAAGAGGAATTCCAAAGCAGAGCCCTGGGGAAGAGTGAAGGGACAACCCAAACTATGGTTAAAATTTGGGGCCTAGGGGCATGGCAGGCCCCATATGCTGTCTCTTCATCCAGTCACTGAGAGGCCTTACTTGAGGACTGGGCTTAGGCTGAGGGTCACAATGTGTGTTTGTGACCAATGTGGCTTGCGAGCATGGGCGGGGCCTCATGGGCCACACTGGTTTCAACTACACTGAACTTTGGAAAACATGCCAATCACAAGGTCTCTTGCCATGGGTAAGGATTTCTGATTTCTGCATCATTTTCAACCCTGGGCAGTGGTTGGAGATAAGGTCTAGGTTCAGAAGCCTGAAAACCGCAGTTGGGAAGAGATGATGACCTAAGGCCATGGTGGGTATGATGTGCTCAGTGTGCGGTCAGCTACCTGGTTGTTGGTCAGGAAGTTCGGGCTCAGGTTGTGTCAGACAGTGCATCTGTGCCAAGGTTAGACTATATAATTTGGGTACAGTCGAGTGCCGTGTAGGTTGATCCTCATTTGAGGTGCCTGGGCAGCTCATTAGGCAAGATATTTTTTCTAGAGGGCAGGCAGAGTGCTGCATTGTGGGTCCAGAATTGCCAAACTTGAGGGCTTCTGGGCCAGTAGTGTGAGGACAGAAGTCTGAGAACACAAGCTAGACTTGGGCTTCAGGTCGAGGGTAAGGCAGGTACCCCCTGCACATCTGAACCAATATCTCATGATCTGAGGTCATGGCAAGGATCAGACGTTGGCTCAGGTAGCAGTTTCTGTGCATGACTGTCCCTTCTTGAACGGAAAGGAATCTCAAGGCCATGGAGGTTTTCCCAGGTTGGGAGTTGTGGGATGCCCCCTTCACGGATTCCTTCTGCGGGACAATTGAGACCTGTTGGGCAGCTCCAAAACATCCCATATGGAATGACTCCAGAGCACCGTTGGAGGATGGATGCCAGGGAAGCCCACCTCGCACTCCAATTGTCTCCTAGCAACAAGACAGTTGAGATCGGATGGATCTGCGGGAGCAACTGGGGTGGCTGAGTTGAAATCAACTTTCCTGAGCATGGGGACTAATATGTGTTTGTGTCCAAGAGGACCTTGGGATGGGGCGGTGCCACCGGGACTCTGAAATATTCTCCTAATATTTTGACATAGGACCCATGCACAAGTTTCCTCGTGGAGATGAGATTTTTCTGATAAGTGCCTCAGGAAACCCCCTTTGCTGGTATTGGAATCCAGGATTTTGAGGAGACATGCCTGTAAACCAAAGCAATGGATCCGATTATGGCCTAGGGTCCTGTTGGTTCCATCTCCTTCTCTTGGGACATCCATCTATGGTATGAGTGCAGGTAGATGCTCAGCTGGTGTCAGACGGCAGTTGTTTGTCCACAGAGATCTACATATTGGGATGGCTTCGGGGACTTTGGAGGGTTCTCCTAATTTGTACAATTTTGGACAATGGAATGGGCAGAATTCCCATGCATGGGGTAGGCACAGTCCTAATGTGTGGCTCCAGTGGCCCTAACTTAAAGGGTGTGTGGCCCAAGACTTTGAGGACAGAAGTCTGAAAACACCAACTCAGCTTAGGTTTGGGGACGCAGGAATGGCAGGCCCAATCTACAAACCATGAGAAGAACTCTTCAGGATATGAAGAAAGAGCGAGTCTGAGGCACTTGCTCAGGCTTTGGTCTCTGGATTTTGTGTCAACGATGGTCGTGGAATGAGGGGAGGCCTAATGGGCCATGGACGAATCTTCATCTCTTGGGATTTGGCCTGGTCCCAGTTGTTTTTTGTCAATCTGTGGGATGGGAGGTCTCCTTTCAGGTTTGTAACCTCAGGTGTCCCAACCAAAGAGTAATTCCAAAGCAGAGCCCTGGGGAAGAGTGAAGGGACAACCCAAAATATGGTTAAAATTTGGGGCCTAGGGGCATGGCAGGCCCCATATGCTGTCTCTTCATCCAGCCACTGAGAGGCCTTACTTGAGGACTGGGTTCAGGCTGAGGGTCACAATGTGTGTTTGTGACCAATGTGGCTTGCGAGCATGGGCAGGGCCTCATTGGCCACACTGGTTTCAACTACGCTGAACTTTGCTCAACATGCCAATCACAAGGTCTCTTGCCATGGGGAAGGAGTTCTGATTTCTGCATCATTTTCAACCCTGGGCAGTGGTTGGAGATAAGGTCTAGGTTCGGAAGCCTGAAACCGCAGTTGGGAAGAGATGATGACCTAAGGCCATGGTGGTTCTGATGTGCTCAGTGTGCGGTCAGCTGCCTGGATGTTGGTCAGGGGGTTCGGGCTCAGGTTGTGTCAGACAGTGCATTTGTGCCCAGGTTAAACTCTACAATTTGGGTACAGTCGAGTACCGTGTA